>NW_027185384.1:3972256-4248204 GCF_022577435.1 Embiotoca jacksoni | reverse complement strand
CTTTTTTGGCCATATTTTAGACGACATGCTATAGTATGACTTTTTGGCCATATTTTAGACGACATGCTATAGTATGACTTTTTGGTCTTATTTAGGACGACATGCTATAGTATGACTTTTTGACCATATTTAGGACGACATGCTATGGCATGACTTTTTGGCCATATTTAGGACGACATGCTATAGTATGACTTTTTGGCCATATTTAGGACGACATGCTATGGTATGACGTTTTGGCCATATTTAGGACGACATGCTATGGTATGACTTTTTGGCCAAATTTTAGACGACATGCTATAGTATGACTTTTTGGCCATATTTTAGACGACATGCTATAGTATGACTTTTTGGCCATATTCAGGACGACATGCTATGGTATGACTTTTTGGCCAAATTTTAGACGACATGCTATAGTATGACTTTTTGGCCATATTTTTGACGACATGCTATAGTATGACTTTTTGGCCATATTTTAGACGACATGCTACAGTATGACTTTTTGGCCATATTCAGGACGACATGCTATAGTGTGACTTTTTGGCTATATTTTAGACGACATGCTATAGTATGATTTTTTGCCATATTTAGGACGACATGCTATGACTTTTTGGTCATATTTAGGACGACATGCTATAGTATGACTTTTTGGCCATATTTTAGACGACATGCTATAGTATGACTTTTTGGCCATATTTAGGACGACATGCTATGGTATGACTTTTTGGCCATATTCAGGACGACATGCTATGGTATGACTTTTTGACCAAATTTTAGACGACATGCTATAGTATGACTTTTTGGCCATAGTTAGGACGACATGCTTTTGTATGACTTTTTGGCCACATTTTAGACGACATGCTATAGTATGACTTTTTGGCCATATTTTAGACGACATGCTATAGTATGACTTTTTGGCCATATTTTAGACGACATGCTATAGTATGACTTTTTGGCCATATTTTAGACGACATGCTATAGTATGACTTTTTGGCCATATTTAGGACGACATGCTATAGTATGACTTTTTGGCCATATTTTAGACGACATGCTATAGTATGACTTTTTGGCCATATTTTAGACGACATGCTATAGTATGACTTTTTGGCCATATTTTAGACGACATGCTATAGTATGACTTTTTGGCCATATTTAGGACGACATGCTATAGTATGACTTTTTGGCCATAGTTAGGACGACATGCTTTTGTATGACTTTTTGGCCACATTTTAGACGACATGCTATTGTATGACTTTTTGGCCATATTTTAGATGACATGCTATAGTATGACTTTTTGGCCATATTCAGGATGACATGCTATAGTATGACTTTTTGGCCATATTTAGGACGACATGCTATAGTATGACTTTTTGGCCATATTTAGGACGAAATGCTATGGTATGACTTTTTGGCCATATTTAGGACGACATGCTATGGTATGACTTTTTGCCCAAATTTTAGACGACATGCTATAGCATGACTTTTTGGCCATATTTTAGACGACATGCTATAGTATGACTTTTTGGCCATATTTAGGACGACATGCTATAGCTTGACTTTTTAGCCATATTTTAGACGACATTCTATAGTATGACTTTTTGGCCATATTTAGGACGACATGCTATAGTATGACTTTTTGGCCATATTTAGGACGACATACTATGCTATGACTTTTTGGCCAAATTTTAGACGACATGCTATAGTATGACTTTTTGGCCATATTTTAGACGACATGCTTTTGTATGACTTTTTGGCCATATTTTAGACGACATGCTATAGTATGACATTTTGGCCATATTTAGGACGACATGCTATAGTATGACTTTTTGGCCAAATTTTAGACGACATGCTATAGTATGACTTTTTGGTCTTATTTAGGACGACATGCTATAGTATGACTTTTTGACCATATTTAGGACGACATGCTATGGCATGACTTTTTGGCCATATTTAGGACGACATGCTATAGTATGACTTTTTGGCCATATTTAGGACGAAATGCTATGGTATGACTTTTTGGCCATATTTAGGACGACATGCTATGGTATGACTTTTTGCCCAAATTTTAGACGACATGCTATAGCATGACTTTTTGGCCATATTTTAGACGACATGCTATAGTATGACTTTTTGGCCATATTTTAGACGACATGCTATAGTATGACTTTTTTGCCATATTTAGGACGACATGCTATGACTTTTTGGTCATATTTAGGACGACATGCTATAGTATGACTTTTTGGCCATATTTAGGACGACATGCTATGGTATGACTTTTTGGCCATATTCAGGACGACATGCTATGGTATGACTTTTTGACCAAATTTTAGACGACATGCTATAGTATGACTTTTTGGCCATAGTTAGGACGACATGCTTTTGTATGACTTTTTGGCCACATTTTAGACGACATGCTATAGTATGACTTTTTGGCCATATTTTAGACGACATGCTATAGTATGACTTTTTGGCCATATTTTAGACGACATGCTATAGTATGACTTTTTGGCCATATTTTAGACGACATGCTATAGTATGACTTTTTGGCCATATTTAGGACGACATGCTATAGTATGACTTTTTGGCCACATTTTAGACGACATGCTATAGTATGACTTTTTGGCCATATTTTAGATGACATGCTATAGTATGACTTTTTGGCCATATTCAGGATGACATGCTATAGTATGACTTTTTGGCCATATTTTAGACGACATGCTATAGTATGACTTTTTGGCCATATTTAGGACGACATGCTATAGCATGACTTTTTAGCCATATTTTAGACGACATTCTATAGTATGACTTTTTGGCCATATTTAGGACGACATGCTATAGTATGACTTTTTGGTCATATTTAGGACGACATACTATGCTATGACTTTTTGGCCAAATTTTAGACGACATGCTATAGTATGACTTTTTGGCCATATTTTAGACGACATGCTATAGTATGACTTTTTGGCCATATTTTAGACGACATGCTATAGTATGACATTTTGGCCATATTTAGGACGACATGCTATAGTATGACTTTTTGGCCAAATTTTAGACGACATGCTATAGTATGACTTTTTGGCCATATTTAGGACGACATGCTATGACTTTTTGGTCATATTTAGGACGACATGCTATAGTATGACTTTTTGGCCATATTTTAGACGACATGCTATAGTATGACTTTTTGGCCATATTTTAGACGACATGCTATAGTATGACTTTTTGGTCTTATTTAGGACGACATGCTATAGTATGACTTTTTGACCATATTTAGGACGACATGCTATGGCATGACTTTTTGGCCATATTTAGGACGACATGCTATAGTATGACTTTTTGGCCATATTTAGGACGAAATGCTATGGTATGACTTTTTGGCCATATTTAGGACGACATGCTATGGTATGACTTTTTGGCCAAATTTTAGACGACATGCTATAGTATGACTTTTTGGCCATATTTTAGACGACATGCTATAGTATGACTTTTTGGCCATATTTTAGACGACATGCTATAGTATGACTTTTTGGCCATATTCAGGACGACATGCTATAGTATGACTTTTTGGCCATATTTTAGACGACATGCTATAGTATGACTTTTTGGCCATATTCAGGACGACATGCTATGGTATGACTTTTTGGCCAAATTTTAGACGACATGCTATAGTATGACTTTTTGGCCATATTTTAGACGACATGCTATAGTATGACTTTTTGGCCATATTTTAGACGACATGCTATAGTATGACTTTTTGGCCATATTCAGGACGACATGCTATAGTATGACTTATTGGCCATATTCAGGACGACATGCTATAGTATGACTTTTTGGCTATATTTTAGACGACATGCTATAGTATGACTTTTTTGCCATATTTAGGACGACATGCTATAGTATGACTTTTTGGCCATATTTTAGACGACATGCTATAGTATGACTTTTTGGCCATATTTAGGACGACATGCTATGGTATGACTTTTTGGCCATATTCAGGACGACATGCTATGGTATGACTTTTTGACCAAATTTTAGACGACATGCTATAGTATGACTTTTTGGCCATAGTTAGGACGACATGCTTTTGTATGACTTTTTGGCCACATTTTAGACGACATGCTATAGTATGACTTTTTTGCCATATTTTAGACGACATGCTATAGTATGACTTTTTGGCCATATTTTAGACGACATGCTATAGTATGACTTTTTGGCCATATTTTAGACGACATGCTATAGTATGACTTTTTGGCCATATTTTAGACGACATGCTATAGTATGACTTTTTTGCCATATTTAGGACGACATGCTATAGTATGACTTTTTGGCCATATTTTAGACGACATGCTATAGTATGACTTTTTGGCCATATTTTAGACGACATGCTATAGTATGACTTTTTGGCCATATTTAGGACGACATGCTATAGTATGACTTTTTGGCCATAGTTAGGACGACATGCTTTTGTATGACTTTTTGGCCACATTTTAGACGACATGCTATTGTATGACTTTTTGGCCATATTTTAGATGACATGCTATAGTATGACTTTTTGGCCATATTCAGGATGACATGCTATAGTATGACTTTTTGGCCATATTTTAGACGACATACTATGGTATGACTTTTTGGCCAAATTTTAGACGACATGCTATAGTATGACTTTTTGGCCATATTTAGGACGACATGCTATAGTATGACTTTTTGGCCATATTTAGGACGACATGCTATGGCATGACTTTTTGGCCATATTTAGGACGACATGCTATAGTATGACTTTTTGGCCATATTTAGGACGACATGCTATGGTATGACGTTTTGGCCATATTTAGGACGACATGCTATGGTATGACTTTTTGGCCAAATTTTAGAGGACATGCTATAGTATGACTTTTTGGCCATATTTTAGACGACATGCTATAGTATGACTTTTTGGCCATATTTTAGACGACATGCTATAGTATGACTTTTTGGCCATATTCAGGACGACATGCTATGGTATGACTTTTTGGCCAAATTTTAGACGACATGCTATAGTATGACTTTTTGGCCATATTTTAGACGACATGCTATAGTATGACTTTTTGGCCATATTTTAGACGACATGCTATAGTATGACTTTTTGGCCATATTTTAGACGACATGCTACAGTATGACTTTTTGGCCATATTCAGGACGACATGCTATAGTATGACTTTTTGGCCATATTCAGGACGACATGCTATAGTATGACTTTTTGGCTATATTTTAGACGACATGCTATAGTATGATTTTTTGCCATATTTAGGACGACATGCTATGACTTTTTGGTCATATTTAGGACGACATGCTATAGTATGACTTTTTGGCCATATTTTAGACGACATGCTATAGTATGACTTTTTGGCCATATTTAGGACGACATGCTATGGTATGACTTTTTGGCCATATTCAGGACGACATGGTATGGTATGACTTTTTGACCAAATTTTAGACGACATGCTATAGTATGACTTTTTGGCCATAGTTAGGACGACATGCTTTTGTATGACTTTTTGGCCACATTTTAGACGACATGCTATAGTATGACTTTTTGGCCATATTTTAGACGACATGCTATAGTATGACTTTTTGGCCATATTTAGGACGACATGCTATAGTATGACTTTTTGGCCATATTTTAGACGACATGCTATAGTATGACTTTTTGGCCATATTTTAGACGACATGCTATAGTATGACTTTTTGGCCATATTTTAGACGACATGCTATAGTATGACTTTTTGGCCATATTTAGGACGACATGCTATAGTATGACTTTTTGGCCATATTTAGGACGACAAGCTATAGTATGACTTTTTGGCCATATTTAGGACGACATACTATGCTATGACTTTTTGGCCAAATTTTAGACGACATGCAATAGTATGACTTTTTGGCCATATTTTAGACGACATGCTATAGTATGACTTTTTGGCCATATTTTAGACGACATGCTATAGTATGACATTTTGGCCATATTTAGGACGACATGCTATAGTATGACTTTTTGGCCAAATTTTAGACGACATGCTATAGTATGACTTTTTGGCCATATTCAGGACGACATGCTATAGTATGACTTTTTGGCCATAGTTAGGACGACATGCTTTTGTATGACTTTTTGGCCACATTTTAGACGACATGCTATAGTATGACTTTTTGTCCATATTTTAGACGACATGCTATAGTATGACTTTTTGGCCATATTTAGGACGACATGCTATAGTATGACTTTTTGGCCATATTTTAGACGACATGCTATAGTATGACTTTTTGGCCATATTTTAGACGACATGCTATAGTATGACTTTTTGGCCATATTTTAGACGACATGCTATAGAATGACTTTTTGGCCATATTTAGGACGACATGCTATAGTATGACTTTTTGGCCATAGTTAGGACGACATGCTTTTGTATGACTTTTTGGCCACATTTTAGACGACATGCTATTGTATGACTTTTTGGCCAAATTTTAGACGACATGCTATAGTATGACTTTTTGGCCATATTTTAGACGACATGCTATAGTATGACTTTTTGGCCATATTCAGGACGACATGCTATAGTATGACTTTTTGGCCATATTCAGGACGACATGCTATATTATGACTTTTTGGCTATATTTTAGACGACATGCTATAGTATGACTTTTTTGCCATATTTAGGACGACATGCTATGACTTTTTGGTCATATTTAGGACGACATGCTATAGTATGACTTTTTGGCCATATTTTAGACGACATGCTATAGTATGACTTTTTGGCCATATTTAGGACGACATGCTATGGTATGACTTTTTGGCCATATTTTAGACGACATACTATGGTATGACTTTTTGGCCAAATTTTAGACGACATGCTATAGTATGACTTTTTGGCCATATTTAGGACGACATGCTATAGTATGACTTTTTGGCCATATTTAGGACGACATGCTATGGCATGACTTTTTGGCCATATTTAGGACGACATGCTATAGTATGACTTTTTGGCCATATTTAGGACGACATGCTATGGTATGACGTTTTGGCCATATTTAGGACGACATGCTATGGTATGACTTTTTGGCCAAATTTTAGAGGACATGCTATAGTATGACTTTTTGGCCATATTTTAGACGACATGCTATAGTATGACTTTTTGGCCATATTTTAGACGACATGCTATAGTATGACTTTTTGGCCATATTCAGGACGACATGCTATGGTATGACTTTTTGGCCAAATTTTAGACGACATGCTATAGTATGACTTTTTGGCCATATTTTAGACGACATGCTATAGTATGACTTTTTGGCCATATTTTAGACGACATGCTATAGTATGACTTTTTGGCCATATTTTAGACGACATGCTACAGTATGACTTTTTGGCCATATTCAGGACGACATGCTATAGTATGACTTTTTGGCCATATTCAGGACGACATGCTATAGTATGACTTTTTGGCTATATTTTAGACGACATGCTATAGTATGATTTTTTGCCATATTTAGGACGACATGCTATGACTTTTTGGTCATATTTAGGACGACATGCTATAGTATGACTTTTTGGCCATATTTTAGACGACATGCTATAGTATGACTTTTTGGCCATATTTAGGACGACATGCTATGGTATGACTTTTTGGCCATATTCAGGACGACATGGTATGGTATGACTTTTTGACCAAATTTTAGACGACATGCTATAGTATGACTTTTTGGCCATAGTTAGGACGACATGCTTTTGTATGACTTTTTGGCCACATTTTAGACGACATGCTATAGTATGACTTTTTGGCCATATTTTAGACGACATGCTATAGTATGACTTTTTGGCCATATTTAGGACGACATGCTATAGTATGACTTTTTGGCCATATTTTAGACGACATGCTATAGTATGACTTTTTGGCCATATTTTAGACGACATGCTATAGTATGACTTTTTGGCCATATTTTAGACGACATGCTATAGTATGACTTTTTGGCCATATTTAGGACGACATGCTATAGTATGACTTTTTGGCCATATTTAGGACGACAAGCTATAGTATGACTTTTTGGCCATATTTAGGACGACATACTATGCTATGACTTTTTGGCCAAATTTTAGACGACATGCAATAGTATGACTTTTTGGCCATATTTTAGACGACATGCTATAGTATGACTTTTTGGCCATATTTTAGACGACATGCTATAGTATGACATTTTGGCCATATTTAGGACGACATGCTATAGTATGACTTTTTGGCCAAATTTTAGACGACATGCTATAGTATGACTTTTTGGCCATATTCAGGACGACATGCTATAGTATGACTTTTTGGCCATAGTTAGGACGACATGCTTTTGTATGACTTTTTGGCCACATTTTAGACGACATGCTATAGTATGACTTTTTGTCCATATTTTAGACGACATGCTATAGTATGACTTTTTGGCCATATTTAGGACGACATGCTATAGTATGACTTTTTGGCCATATTTTAGACGACATGCTATAGTATGACTTTTTGGCCATATTTTAGACGACATGCTATAGTATGACTTTTTGGCCATATTTTAGACGACATGCTATAGAATGACTTTTTGGCCATATTTAGGACGACATGCTATAGTATGACTTTTTGGCCATAGTTAGGACGACATGCTTTTGTATGACTTTTTGGCCACATTTTAGACGACATGCTATTGTATGACTTTTTGGCCAAATTTTAGACGACATGCTATAGTATGACTTTTTGGCCATATTTTAGACGACATGCTATAGTATGACTTTTTGGCCATATTCAGGACGACATGCTATAGTATGACTTTTTGGCCATATTCAGGACGACATGCTATATTATGACTTTTTGGCTATATTTTAGACGACATGCTATAGTATGACTTTTTTGCCATATTTAGGACGACATGCTATGACTTTTTGGTCATATTTAGGACGACATGCTATAGTATGACTTTTTGGCCATATTTTAGACGACATGCTATAGTATGACTTTTTGGCCATATTTAGGACGACATGCTATGGTATGACTTTTTGGCCATATTCAGGACGACATGCTATGGTATGACTTTTTGACCAAATTTTAGACGACATGCTATAGTATGACTTTTTGGCCATAGTTAGGACGACATGCTTTTGTATGACTTTTTGGCCACATTTTAGACGACATGCTATAGTATGACTTTTTGGCCATATTTTAGACGACATGCTATAGTATGACTTTTTGGCCATATTTTAGACGACATGCTATAGTATGACTTTTTGGCCATATTTTAGACGACATGCTATAGTATGACTTTTTGGCCATATTTAGGACGACATGCTATAGTATGACTTTTTGGCCATATTTTAGACGACATGCTATAGTATGACTTTTTGGCCATATTTTAGACGACATGCTATAGTATGACTTTTTGGCCATATTTTAGACGACATGCTATAGTATGACTTTTTGGCCATATTTTAGACGACATGCTATAGTATGACTTTTTTGCCATATTTAGGACGACATGCTATAGTATGACTTTTTGGCCATAGTTAGGACGACATGCTATAGCATGACTTTTTAGCCATATTTTAGACGACATTCTATAGTATGACTTTTTGGCCATATTTAGGACGACATGCTATAGTATGACTTTTTGGCCATATTTAGGACGACATACTATGCTATGACTTTTTGGCCAAATTTTAGACGACATGATATAGTATGACTTTTTGGCCATATTTTAGACGACATGCTATAGTATGACTTTTTGGCCATATTTTAGACGACATGCTATAGTATGACATTTTGGCCATATTTAGGACGACATGCTATAGTATGACTTTTTGGCCAAATTTTAGACGACATCCTATAGTATGACTTTTTGGCCATATTTAGGACGACATGCTATGACTTTTTGGTCATATTTAGGACGACTGCTATAGTATGACTTTTTGGCCATATTTTAGACGACATGCTATAGTATGACTTTTTGGCCATATTTTAGACGACATGCTATAGTATGACTTTTTGGTCTTATTTAGGACGACATGCTATAGTATGACTTTTTGACCATATTTAGGACGACATGCTATGGCATGACTTTTTGGCCATATTTAGGACGACATGCTATAGTATGACTTTTTGGCCATATTTAGGACGACATGCTATGGTATGACGTTTTGGCCATATTTAGGACGACATGCTATGGTATGACTTTTTGGCCAAATTTTAGACGACATGCTATAGTATGACTTTTTGGCCATATTTTAGACGACATGCTATAGTATGACTTTTTGGCCATATTTTAGACGACATGCTATAGTATGACTTTTTGGCCATATTTTAGACGACATGCTATAGTATGACTTTTTGGCCATATTTTAGACGACATGCTATAGTATGACTTTTTGGCCATATTTAGGACGACATGCTATAGTATGACTTTTTGGCCATATTTTAGACGACATGCTATAGTATGACTTTTTGGCCATATTTTAGACGACATGCTATAGTATGACTTTTTGGCCATATTTTAGACGACATGCTATAGTATGACTTTTTGGCCATAGTTAGGACGACATGCTTTTTGTATGACTTTTTGGCCACATTTTAGACGACATGCTATTGTATGACTTTTTGGCCAAATTTTAGACGACATGCTATGGTATGACGTTTTGGCCATATTTAGGACGACATGCTATGGTATGACTTTTTGGCCAAATTTTAGACGACATGCTATAGTATGACTTTTTGGCCATATTTTAGACGACATGCTATAGTATGACTTTTTGGCCATATTCAGGACGACATGCTATGGTATGACTTTTTGGCCAAATTTTAGACGACATGCTATAGTATGACTTTTTGGCCATATTTTTGACGACATGCTATAGTATGACTTTTTGGCCATATTTTAGACGACATGCTATAGTATGACTTTTTGGCCATATTCAGGACGACATGCTATGGTATGACTTTTTGGCCAAATTTTAGACGACATGCTATAGTATGACTTTTTGGCCATATTTTAGACGACATGCTATAGTATGACTTTTTGGCCATATTTTAGACGACATGCTACAGTATGACTTTTTGGCCATATTCAGGACGACATGCTATAGTGTGACTTTTTGGCTATATTTTAGACGACATGCTATAGTATGATTTTTTGCCATATTTAGGACGACATGCTATGACTTTTTGGTCATATTTAGGACGACATGCTTTTGTATGACTTTTTGGCCACATTTTAGACGACATGCTATAGTATGACTTTTTGGCCATATTTTAGACGACATGCTATAGTATGACTTTTTGGCCATATTTTAGACGACATGCTATAGTATGACTTTTTGGCCATATTTTAGACGACATGCTATAGTATGACTTTTTGGCCATATTTAGGACGACATGCTATAGTATGACTTTTTGGCCATATTTTAGACGACATGCTATAGTATGACTTTTTGGCCATATTTTAGACGACATGCTATAGTATGACTTTTTGGCCATATTTTAGACGACATGCTATAGTATGACTTTTTGGCCATAGTTAGGACGACATGCTTTTGTATGACTTTTTGGCCACATTTTAGACGACATGCTATTGTATGACTTTTTGGCCATATTTTAGATGACATGCTATAGTATGACTTTTTGGCCATATTCAGGATGACATGCTATAGTATGACTTTTTGGCCATATTTTAGACGACATGCTATAGTATGACTTTTTGGCCATATTTAGGACGACATGCTATAGCATGACTTTTTAGCCATATTTTAGACGACATTCTATAGTATGACTTTTTGGCCATATTTAGGACGACATGCTATAGTATGACTTTTTGGCCATATTTAGGACGACATACTATGCTATGACTTTTTGGCCAAATTTTAGACGACATGCTATAGTATGACTTTTTGGCCATATTTTAGACGACATGCTATAGTATGACTTTTTGGCCATATTTTAGACGACATGCTATAGTATGACATTTTGGCCATATTTAGGACGACATGCTATAGATTGACTTTTTGGCCAAATTTTAGACGACATGCTATAGTATGACTTTTTGGCCATATTTAGGACGACATGCTATGACTTTTTGGTCATATTTAGGACGACATGCTATAGTATGACTTTTTGGCCATATTTTAGACGACATGCTATAGTATGACTTTTTGGCCATATTTTAGACGACATGCTATAGTATGACTTTTTGGTCTTATTTAGGACGACATGCTATAGTATGACTTTTTGACCATATTTAGGACGACATGCTATGGCATGACTTTTTGGCCATATTTAGGACGACATGCTATAGTATGACTTTTTGGCCATATTTAGGACGAAATGCTATGGTATGACTTTTTGGCCATATTTAGGACGACATGCTATGGTATGACTTTTTGGCCAAATTTTAGACGACATGCTATAGTATGACTTTTTGGCCATATTTTAGACGACATGCTATAGTATGACTTTTTGGCCATATTTTAGACGACATGCTATAGTATGACTTTTTGGCCATATTCAGGACGACATGCTATAGTATGACTTTTTGGCCATATTTTAGACGACATGCTATAGTATGACTTTTTGGCCATATTTTAGACGACATGCTATAGTATGACTTTTTGGCCATATTTTAGACGACATGCTATAGTATGACTTTTTGGCCATATTTTAGACGACATGCTATAGTATGACTTTTTTGCCATATTTAGGACGACATGCTATAGTATGACTTTTTGGCCATATTTTTGACGACATGCTATAGTATGACTTTTTGGCCATATTTTAGACGACATGCTATAGTATGACTTTTTGGCCATATTTTAGACGACATGCTATAGTATGACTTTTTGGCCATATTTAGGACGACATGCTATAGTATGACTTTTTGGCCATAGTTAGGACGACATGCTTTTGTATGACTTTTTGGCCACATTTTAGACGACATGCTATTGTATGACTTTTTGGCCATATTTTAGATGACATGCTATAGTATGACTTTTTGGCCATATTCAGGATGACATGCTATAGTATGACTTTTTGGCCATATTTTAGACGACATACTATAGTATGACTTTTTGGCCATATTTAGGACGACATGCTATGACTTTTTGGTCATATTTAGGACGACATGCTATAGTATGACTTTTTGGCCATATTCAGGATGACATGCTATAGTATGACTTTTTGGCCATATTTAGGACGACATGCTATAGTATGACTTTTTGGCCATAGTTAGGACGACATGCTTTTGTATGACTTTTTGGCCACATTTCAGACGACATGCTATTGTATGACTTTTTGGCCATATTTTAGATGACATGCTATAGTATGACTTTTTGGCCATATTTAGGACGACATGCTATGACTTTTTGGTCATATTTAGGACGACATGCTATAGTATGACTTTTTGGCCATATTCAGGATGACATGCTATAGTATGACTTTTTGGCTATATTTTAGACGACATGCTATAGTATGACTTTTTGGCCATATTTAGGACGACATGCTATGACTTTTTGGTCATAGTTAGGATGACATGCTTTTGTATGACTTTTTGGCCACATTTTAGACGACATGCTATAGCATGACTTTTTGGCCAAATTTTAGACGACATGCTATAGTATGACTTTTTGGCCATATTTTAGATGACATGCTATAGTATGACTTTTTGGCCATATTTTAGACGACATGCTATGGTATGACTTTTTGGCCATATTTAGGACGACATGCTATAGTATGACTTTTTGGCCAAATTTTAGACGACATGCTATAGTATGACTTTTTGGCCATATTTTAGACGACATGCTATAGTATGACTTTTTGGCCATATTTTAGACGACATGCTATAGTATGACTTTTTGGCTATATTTTAGACGACATGCTATAGTATGACTTTTGGCCATATTTAGGAAGACATGCTATGACTTTTTTGTCATATTTAGGACGACATGCTATAGTATGACTTTTTGGCCATATTTTAGATGACATGCTATAGTATGACTTTTTGGCCATATTTAGGACGACATGCTATAGTATGACTTTTTGGCCAAATTTTAGACGACATGCTATAGTATGACTTTTTGGCCATATTTTAGACGACATGCTATAGTATGACTTTTTGGCCATATTTTAGACGACATGCTATGGTATGACTTTTTGGCCATATTTAGGACGACATGCTATAGTATGACTTTTTGGCCAGATTTTAGACGACATGCTATAGTATGACTTTTTGGCCATATTTTAGACGACATGCTATAGTATGACTTTTTGGCTATATTTTAGACGACATGCTATAGTATGACTTTTGGCCATATTTAGGACGACATGCTATAGTATGACTTTTTGGCCATATTTTAGACGACATGCTATAGTATGAGTTTTGGCCATATTTAGGACGACATGCTATGACTTTTTGGTCATATTTAGGACGACATGCTATGGTATGACTTTTTGGCCATATTTTAGACGACATGCTATAGTATGACTTTTTGGCCATATTTAGGACGACATGCTATAGTATGACTTTTTGGCTATATTTTAGACGACATGCTATAGTATGACTTTTTGGCCATATTTAGGACGACATGCTATGACTTTTTGGTCATATTTAGGACGACATGCTATAGTATGACTTTTTGGCCATATTTTAGACGACATGCTATAGTATGACTTTTTTGCCATATTTAGGACGACATGCTATAGTATGACTTTTTGGCCAAATTTTAGACGACATGCTTTTGTATGACTTTTTGGCCATATTTTAGATGACATGCTATAGTATGACTTTTTGGCCATATTTAGGACGACATGCTATAGTATGACTTTTTCTTCTTTTTTTTAATCACATTTTGGACGACATACAGTATGACATTTTTTTTTTTTTTAGGATGGAAAAAAAAGTAATATTATACTATGACGTTTTATCATAGTTTGGACGTCATAATGCACACATTATTTTCCAGTAATCATTCATTTGGTGATTCAATAGATTGAAAAGGGAATTCTTTTTCAAACATAAAAAAACAAGCATTCTTCATTTCGCAATTGACTGTGATGTGTAGGTGTCCAAAAACCAACTTTAAACCAGATTTAGGACATTTAATTTTTTTGAAATCCAGAGCTCTTTAGATCTGCACATTTCAGTGCAGCTGACTTCATCTTGTCACTGCACTATGCTAAGTAAGTTTGCCTGTTAATGTGTAGATTGGCTTTATTGTTTAATTATGCTGATATGTTTAAGAATGAGTCACAACAATGTATTTTTTAAGGTTTAAGGGAGTCTGCAGCTTCAAATATTGTCGTTACAATATGTTAAAACTTACCAGTATGTCAGAGAATTAGAGGTCTTTTCACTTTGTTCGCGCCTTGAAGTTCTAAAACTGAGAAGAGCCATGTTCTTTCTTCCCTGCTCAAGTTAAATGTTTTTAGGGTACTTTTTTTCACACCACGCTTTCTCTCAGCGTAAAGGGTGGCAAGGCAAGGTGACATTTGAAAAGTGCATTTCCCTTGCCACTCTGTCAATCTTTTCTTTTTCCTTAAAGACAGCCTCCCCCATCTGCACACTACCACGACACACACACACACACACACACACACACACACACACACACACACACACACACACACACACACACACACACACACACACACAACTTTTCCCTGCCCACTGACAATAATGTCCCGAGTTACCACCAGGGTTGTTTGTGTTTGATAGACTAGAATGTGACCTCCGGGCCCCTAAATGACACACCGGCTGGCTGTGGTGTGACCCAGGGGCCCATTAAGAGTCAAACCCAACACCAGATCTATCACATGTAATCCCGTGCCGAGCTGTTGGACATTTACTGTCACCTCCCAATGACAGGTTGTCAACACCTGTGTCAAGATGATCGATTAGTAGATCGAGTCCCAAAACTTCATCCTCCCTCCAGCCTGTTCTCTCTTTAGACAGATTAAAATGGGGCCACAATAATTTATATTCTCTCTTGCACAGACGGCAGATCTGTTTACTTCCCTGGCGACAAAGTTTTGTTGCACGTTTGGAAGTTAATTGCTTGGCTTATTAGTCGCGCTTGTGTGTTTCTGTTGCCGAACAGTGGGGGATTCGAAGGTATGTCGTTATTACGATATGTTTTAAAGCACGAGCGGTGATCTTTCAACCAGGGGCATAAAAATGGCCTGAGTGCTTTGGAAAGCCCTGTGTGATCTGTTCATTCCCCACATTCATTTTTAAATGGCCTTTGAAGAGAACACTTGTTTCCCATCATCACCATCATTTTGGCAGCAAGGTAAACAGATGGATACTGACAGTGAGCGAGCATCTCACAACAAGTGTCCCGCTCCCCCATATCTCCTCCTTGACAGAATACAGCAAGCCTTCATGCAGCTTTTTTTTCTTTCTTTTTTCCTGTGGGCAGCCAAAAAAAAATGAATAAATGGCAGACAATATAGGGATTTATGTTGCACAGAAATGGGAGGAAATACCAGTGTGAAGTTGACAGATTTTTCTGCCGCAGTCACAAATAATGGGGTTCAGCTCAGGTTTTTATTGCTACAGCTGCTTTTATAAAAAGGTTTTAATCCTAAATGTTTAATAACTTCAAAAGAAAAAAAGCCTCCCTTCAGCGTGTGTCTCTCTTCCCGCTGTTCCCTTTGTGTTTTACATTTCAGCTCCGTGTTTTCATACACCCATTTCAAAATTCAGAGTGACTCTCTTGTCATTTAGGTGACATTTGATGGCGAAGACAGCCAGCGCATAATGCAGCCGCTTTTCACTGTCAAACACAAGTGAAACAATTGCAGTCGCAACAGAGCTATTGCTTGTTATTGTGAATTTAAATGCTCACACAAACATCCAATTCATTAATCACTTTCTGCTGATGGCTTGTGATCAGCAGAGAGAGATTGTGTTCAAGGACTCGCTGAAGGTGGCTGTGTGCAGATCTGTGATTGCTGTGTAAATCGATTACAGCAACACCTCCCTCCAAGGATGCTGGCAGGCAGCTACGAGCAAGATATCAGAGCCAAAGTCTGTGTTTGAACCGTGATTGGCTGTTAAACACTGCATATATTACAAGCAAGCATATACAAATTGTTTACATACATGTGCTGCAGACATACCCATTTCCCTTTACAGTAGACGAGAGGAAGATAGTATTAGTCAGGCAGCAGTGTTCACCGCACTTCAACAGTTATACCACTCACACTGTTTTTGACTGATTTCACACACAATAAAAAAAATCACATCACTGCAGGCAACTTGCACTGCAGTATAGTTCTGCAACATCAGCTTCCTCGGTCGCGAAAGTGTGAAAATTGCCCCGTGTTTCTATAAACTGTGATGTCATCCATTGGTTTGTGAACAGCTGTTCTGAAGCCACGGGTTCGGTATTTTGGCTGTCACCACTACTTTGGAGCCAGAAGTGACCATATTTGGACGAGCTGGAGAGGAGTGAATGATGGATTCGATTCCGCCTCAGAGGACACTATGCCCGACCACCTATTGCACTACAGGTCTGTCAATCAAACAGGCACTCCCCCCCAAACATACCACTATTTGAGGCCTAATATCTTATTAATAATGGAATTGTTTTCAGATGGACCGTCAGGAAACTAATAAGGAGTGACACAATTATGACTTGTGGAAAAAACATATTGACTTTGTATTTCATGAGAAGTTAAATGTGACTCTATGGAGCGAGAGCTTTTTTGGAGGCAACCTCTAGTGGCCTTCAGTGGTATTGCACTTCATGGCACTTCTGCACTGGCCTCATTTTACAGACCCGGAAGCTGCGTCCACTTTTATATACAGTCTATATTTTCATACTAATATTGCCCACCTTGGCTACATCATCCAGGTACTTATAGTGCACTGCATGTTGCCATACTTGTCATTGTGAACACACTAATGCACTCAATATAGCAAGTGTGAGTATGCAAATATGCAAATTGAGACACAGCATAACTGTCAAGGTGAAAGATCTTTTTCTCAGAAATTGGTAATTAAAAAAAAAAAAAAAGACTGAAATTTGATTTAGTTTTGCCATGAGGTCACAGCCATAATGACTATGAATGTTGTTCCATGCCTGATGGATGTGGAAATATGTATTTTATATATATATATATATATATATATATATATATATATATATTATCGATTACAACTTGATAAGACAATAATATGTCAGGGTGTTGATGTTTTTCTGCGCTCTTGTGCTGAAAAATCTGTTTTAGCAATGTCCGCCTTCCAGATCTGCGACATGTTGGGTGTCAAAAGCACAGGGAAATCTCTTGATAGATTGTCTTTATTCTCTTCTTTAACAAATTCACTCCTGTGTTTTCCACCTGTTGCTGGCTGTGAGTCAAGGACAGACATAGTTGCGCTTATGGCCAAAAGTAGCCGACACATTGATAGACCACTGTAATGTCCCGCTGACAGCCTCAGGACCACTCTGTCCGGGTGTGCACTGACGGTGTCCTGTCAGCTGCGGGCTATGTTTGGAAAAGAGACCGATATGAAGAGGATGCTCAAAAAGGGTGAGGGATGTAACTGGCGCATAGATCGTGAAAGTAGAAAATGAGAGGCAGCTTGAAAGAGAGGCATTTAGAGGGACAACAAGAGCAGCGGGCGCAGAGGGACGGGGAGTAAAAGCGAGCGGAGCCAGGTGAAGTTGTGTTCAGTCTTCTGAGGAGGGATGTTTTGTCAGCTCTAAGGGTTATCTGTCTCCCCCAGCTGTGCCACCCAGCCGTCACACACTGCTTTGCTCCACTCTGTCCTGGCATCCTGGCACACGGCTCCTTCTTGCCCACCATTATCTGCCTGTGTGTGTGTGTGTGTACTCCACATTTGTCAGTCCTGCAGATTATTAGCATGGAAATGAGCAAATTCTGGTTATTTATGCAGCGTGAACAAATGTGAGAGTCTCTTCATGCCCTTTTCTGCATCTCCAAGACAGTTGACTATCATGCGGCTCGCGACCAGCCTACCGTCCATCCATGTTCCTTCTGTCTTTTAATTAATCAAGTTGGCCTCTACAGCATGAAAGTTTTCTTTTCGAGAAAGGAGTGGAATCAACCTGCAGTCGTTTCCCAACGGATGCCATGTGCCTCCTCTAGACATGAGACCAATCTGCAGCTCCCACCGCTGCTCTCACCACCCCAAACCCGGCGGGTAAGAGCCTCAATTATCCAGAGTCTATCACTGCAAACAGCCACTTTGCAGCCAACCACCTGTGACTCGGCCTGCGGGAAGCTTTGGCTGCGGCGTGGCAGTGCGGGTCGAGAACAGCCAAAGCCAAGGGCTGGGCAGCCAACCATTGATTAAGGGAATCAGTATTGATTAAGGGAGCAGGGGACATCTGGAATGGACCAATTTATGTCCCCGCATCAATTATTCAAATGGCTGCCACTGAATTGGATTAGAGGACAATCTTTCTGCCATCCTTTCTACCCCCTCGCAATCTGTACCCCTCGGCAAGCTGTCGTCACAAGTCTCTCGACAAGTTGGCCCTTCGAATTGCAAACTTTTAGCTCACCACATGGACATTTACTGCGTATACAAATGGTTGAAGTCTCTGTGCTATGTTCAGACTTTGCTAAATAAAGCGCATTGGGACAGTGCTAGGACAGGCTTTGTTTTTAGTCCTCAGTCACTGGCTAATGTCTGCGGGCAACTGCTGGCCCACACTGTGTTGTTAGATTTGTTTCTCAGTTTGCCCTTCTGTCTCTGTGTTGACATCTTGAGGGCTTGAACACAGCACAGAATGGTACAGCCTGCTAAAGTCTGGGCCAGAGGGTTATTCATATTCATAATGTTGGTGCTGGAGAAGCTGTGAAAACATTTGTGGCTTTCATTGACGTATGGTGTTTTTTTTGTTTGTTTTTTTAATGGGGGCGGGGGCTATTTGTGGTGATCCCTGTGTGTGTGTGTGTGTGTGTGTGTGTGTGTGTGTGTGTGTGTGTGTGTGTGTGCCTGGCGAGATTCTTTTTTGCATGCATTCGGCTCACAGAGACCGGGGCCAGCACAGAGAGTCCAGCTGATGGGCTCCTGTCCATTGTAGACGGGCTAACATGGTGGGAATGAGTGGTGCAGCTGAGCCAGGAACACCAGCCCACAGGTGGCTGACTATGATAGAGGGCTGCCCTTTGTCTGCTGCCCCACCAGAGCTGTTCACACAAACACTGATTCCCTTTTTTGTCCAAGCATAATCACTGGCAATGTTTGACTGTATACTAAACATCAGCACATTTGTCAATCAATTTATAATTATTTTAGTATTTTTTTCACACTGCATACTGCACAGGAGCAGGGATGCAGTACTTTGTGTTACATGTGCCTTTTGTTTCATCAGCCGAATGCATCCTCTCTCACTGATTTAGGGATATTTCCTCACATCTAAATAATGTGAGAGGGCTAATTGCTTTAATGTCTAATTAATGTCCAAAACTCTGGGAATACTCTACAGGTAAAGTTTGTGATTGATTGCGAAGCGTCTCTCTTTAAATGGATGGCCATTTTGAGTGAAAGAACGATTAGGGGTCCAGATGTGATAAAGAGTTGAATAATTACTGCAGTATCAGAGAGGGTGATTAGCAGTAGTAAAATTACAAGTTTCTGTATTCCCCATTTTTTGGTCAAAAAACCTGAACTGTAGGGTATATTAATTAGTGAATACCAATCACATTCAGATTCTTTGTTTCAGGCTTGTTGCGAAGGAAAGACATAAAGTCATGTTGAAAATGCACTCTACTATTAACTTTGCTCGAGTGGAAATGCTTTTACATTTGATTTTATATTGCTTTGAATGTAGTTGTGTTGTTCACGGTTAATGCATGTTTTGTAATTGTTTGTAATCATAACATAAGGCAGGGCTGTAAAGTATCCCTCTGTGTCGAGCCAAGTCACTTACAGTCTTAAAGATGTGTTTTATCTGTAACTTCTTACACAGTTCCACGTCAAGGCAGCAGAAGGGTTTTTGGAATCGTACCAGAGTATCTGTTGCACCGCTGTAATCCATTATCAACAGGAGGAACATGTCGGTCACGTAAGAGGACAATAAAGTAAAAATAAATTCAATGTACTTCTCAACCAGATAATCAATTGTGTAGGCTCACGCCGCTTTGGTAATTCGTGTTGCAGTGAGAGCGTTTGGTGCTGGAGCCCAGGGAGCAAATGTGCAGTTTAGAGAGAACCGTATGGTCGTTATTGATTAGGGGTTGAAATGAGGGAGAAGATTTGTGGAGACCATAAAGGAGTGAATGAGTGAGTGAGTGTGTGAGAGAGAGCGAGTGTGTGTGTGTGTGTGTGTGTGTGTGTGTGTGTGTGTGTGTGTGTGTGTGTGTGTGTGTGTGTGTGTGTGTGTGTGTGTGTGTGGAGTGGAGTGGAAGGGTTATGTAAGATCAGCAGCAGTGTTTTGCAGAACAGGATGTGTATGCAGCTGATTTATCCAGTGGAGGTGGGGGGTGCAGTCGGAGAGGAGGTTTCAGAGATGGATTTTGGTGACCATCATGTTAAAAAATGTTTTGGGAATAATAATAAATACGTGTTTTAAACTCTTTCACTGATGATGTCATGCAGTTTGCAGGGGGAGCTCTTTAACAGGACTCGCATCTGAGCTGAATGATCAGACTCTTGGTTCTACTCACATTTGACTCAGCAGATTTACACACCTCAGTTTGAAGGTTACTTCAAGGTTCAAAGTCTTAGTTCTGAGACCTTTGATAGACTTGTGTCTTTCTTGTCCATCTGTAGTGTTTAGGAGGATGTTAATGTGTTTGTCTGATATCTTGGCCACTCCATCCCGCCTGCCACCAGCAGCACAATCCAAAACAGAGCAGACGGAGGAGAATGGACTAATATCGGAAATGTGCTCCCATCTGCTTGTGTGCAGTTGTCAATAGCCGAGTCCACTGCTGAAATTAGACCCATCAACCAGTGTCCAGGCTGCACTGCTATCATCAATCCATCCATCCTGCCAGTCTGGCAGTCAGCAAAGCAGCCAGTGACAGGAGCCACATGAAGGACATCATTCCAAAAAAATCCCAGGCAATATCCAGATGTTTGAATAACGGTCTTTGGAGAGGACACGGGCTGATCCAAAGTCTAACACTGTGCATTTATGCAGGATTTACACTTGTTTTAATGCTCCCTGCCAGATTTTTCCCTGTTAATTCAGTGTGTTCTTATTTTGTTGGAACTGTTGTCTTGTGGGCACAGAAGAACAACTAACCCCTTATCAATCTGTGGGGCCAAAGAGATAAAATATCCCTCAAAGGAAGTACTGATAGCAGATAGACGCATCATTAATATCATGTAGAGTAAAACACTGCATATTAAGGGGTAATCAGCCTGTATGTTTGATTTTTTATTTTTTTTGCAGAAGTTGAGATTCTTGCAGTATTAAATCTCCTGGATGATGTTATTTATCCTGCTGTGAAAATATTCCAGATTTATTTCTAGAAAATCTGTCAGTTGTTTACTCTAAATATTGCATGTGCAGTTGCATGGATTCATGTATATATGCAGTACAGCTGAAATGTACTGAAAATGCATTTTACACACATGGTTGGAAAACATTGTACCTCAGGTTTTGATTCTGTGATCGGAGCAGCTGACTACACCTTTTACAGTTTGACACCTCTGAGTGTCACATAAAATCCTCTTCTTCCTGTTCCCCCTGTTCCCCCTCTTCCTCCTCCTTCCCTTATGCTAAAGCCTAAATACATCACAAACAGACAGGCTGATTCCATTAGTCAGGTCAAACCATTAATGCGCATGAAGTGTTTTCATACCTCACGATAACATAGCTATATGGGCAATCATTGTAATTGATGGACATGTAATGTTCTTTGCAGTTTCCATATGTCAACGTACCATAATGTGCACAGCATGGCACTCAGATATTCTTCAACATTGGTTTTCCTCCAACTGTTTTTCAGCTTTTTCTTTCTTTGTAAGAGAACTTTGACACAGCTGCTGATAGAGAGATATTAATCTTCTGAATTGCTCTGTTGACATTAAATGTAATAGTTTCTTGTCTTGAAGATAAGTCTTTTAAGCTGAGGTGGCCAGGGGATGAATATAGGTTCAAGTCCCTAAAGCAGCCGGTTGAGCCTTATTGATTATCCGGGCCCATAACCCCACACGCCCTCTAATAATGCCTCAACAGCACCAAACTGCTCTCTTCTCCTCCTCGTCTGTACATCACTCCATCTCTATGTGGACAGACCCTCAAATCTTGATTCCCCCCCCCCCCCTTCGGCCACATCACATCAGTGTGTGTGTGTGGATTTAATGGCAAAGTGGGGTGGGAGGGGGTGGGGGGGTGGAGGGGTGAAAGGGCTGCAGTGATCATGGGAGTGTGGAAAACCATCCTTGGTGCAAAGCAATCACAGCCGGCTCTCTATCATCCTGCCCCTTCACTACCTCCATCCAACCTCTCTCAACCCATCACCCCTCAGAGTTGCCTCTCTCCTCCCTTCCATTATTCCCAGCTCACTAGTCAGAGAATTAGGGTAACACTTGGCAGCCCTCCCTCCTCTCCCTACCTCTTCTCTCTCTTGCCCCCCCCACCGCCTTCCCCTCTTTCTATTTCTCACCCATTACTCCCAGTTCACTGCTTGGTATATAGAGGGTGACACTGGGCCAATTCAATCTCTTGTCCCCGTCAGCCACTCAGCCCGCCAGAGTGCTGCAGCCTCCCGTCTATAAATACCCATCCAGCAGGTTGTCACTCTGTTTTCTGCATTTCACACCTCCCCTGCCCTCCTCTGCTACACACAACTTTCTATTTCCTCATTTGTCACTCCTATTTTCCATTTACTTGTTTTTTTTTTAAACTCACCTATGACGTTTTTCAGTCCCTCAGGGAAGATGTTTTCAAGATGGCCTTGTTGTCCCGAGGTAGTGATATGCTTTTTTTGTGCAGTCGCAAAAGTTGATGCTACAAAGAGTTGTCTGCGAGGTTGTGTGCTTAGTGAGATAACGAAGCTGCTTAGCCAAATGAAAATGACTACATTAAAGAGTGTATTTTGACTGCCTTTGATGTGTGACATTGAAAATGCAGATTGCAGAGTAAAATAAACCAGTTATGTGTTTACTGCAGTTTACAGCTAAGCTCTGTAGACTGACATGTGCTTAGAGGCACGGATTTCCCTCCTTGATTTCCTGAATGGCTTCAGGTCCGCCAGATTTGCTTCAAGCAGAAGAAGCTTACAGGTTCAGCTAATCTTTACCAATGCTCCTGTTTTCTAATTATTTTGGCTGCGGATATTTGCACTTACACTGTAATGACCCGGGTTACATCATGTCTGGAAACACCTCTCATTAAAGGAGAGAAAGTTTTGGAACTGGCCTTCTGACAATATAAATCGGTGCCGTGAAGGTAGCCCAGTGATCTTATTTGACTTTGAGTCAGATTAGGAGCTAAGCAGCATTTGCATAACTTGGAGTAGTAATAGGCTGACTTAGAGCCAAACACAATGAGAGGTCCAGGTCCAGTGAGTCAGTGTTACTCATTAATTAGAAAACTCAATCTCAGTCAGTTTCTAACGAACAAATCCAACTTGGACCATGAAACGGAAAAGTTATCGAAGTTCAGAATGTATTATGTACATTCAGCCCTGCTGAATCCCGTCTCTTATTTTAGGCTTTAATATTAACGTGTGTAGTGTATTCTTAAACAACTTATGCCGCAATATAAGTAGTTAGCGAATATCATATATAAGGATGACAGTGGTGTAGCCTGGTGTTGCCAGACCCAGAGTTACTGTGTTAATGTTTGGGTCTAGCCAAGCTCCATTAAGGATTGTTTCAAGTTGTTGCATCATCCTGGTTGAAGACTAGGGGTCTCCAAGGTTGCGAGCTACTGGTTGAATATGTGTGTGTTGAGTATCAATTTGTTATTGTTCACATAAAGAAGCTTATTCAGCTGGTTTGTTGGAGCTATGTGGATAAATATTAATAAACACGAGCAGCTCTCGGGCCCTTTCATTTTTTTCCAAGTAGCTCAAAGCAGGGTAATTTTGAAACTATTGGAGTAGCCAACCAATCGGCATTGACCACCATGTGACATATAGTGTGTTGATACTCACCAAGCTCTAAACAACAGAGACCATACCCCAATGTGAGCAGAGTGACCATTCCATATATGACCATTGCAGACTTTGAGTAAATCTTAGGATACAAGCAGCATTGTTCTTGCTTCGGCTTAAATGTCTTGAAATATTCTAGCATTGCTTTCAGTGTTTATAGCTTCAGCTCTACCATCACCACCATGGTTGGAGCAATATTTCGAAACAAATGCTTGACTTCAACATTATCGCAGTTAGCTACCGTTGCTGATTGGTCTGATTGGTGCCTCAGATTCTGAGCGAACCTTCATGGTAACAGGATTTCCAGGCTTCAAGTACAGCAAAAACTAAACCTGGGAGTAATAGGCAGGTAGAGTCAGGCTACAAATGGCATTACTTACATAAACACCTTACTCCATATGTCTAATATCTACTGCTACTAATCTGTTGCTTCAAACAGATCAACCAGTCTACAAGTGTTCGATTGATTTATTCTATTCCTAGTTGGCAGGGATGTTTGTTTTTGTCCTGCCATGCATAAGATGGTTTTGTCACTGGGTCAGGAAGCTGTGTTGCCAGCCAATACCAACTACAATGATGACAATGGGTTTGATTGACTTGGATGTCATCGCTGTGTATTCAGCGTTTGACCCTGCTCTTAGGAACACAGGCTCACATTATGATTGTTGGATGCTAAATGCCATTGTCGTTTTGAGATTTTACTGTTTGAGCTACTTGTTCTCAGAACAGACTATCGAGTGTGTGCACTCAGACCATGACTTCCCCTGTGCAAAGATTTATTCCAAACCTTGGTTTCTTTATCTTCCCCAGTGGTGCTGTGGAAAATCAGTCCATAAACTATGAATGAATTGGATAAAACCATAGATTGAATAATGTGGCTACTTAAACTCTGGAATGATTTGAGCTTTTGTGCATCTCTCTAAAAACCACTGCGGGCTCTCTTTTCAACTTAGAGGTTGTGTCCTGCTAACTTCGTACAGTGCAGTATTATCCTTTGTGTATACTGGCATGCAAACTGTCAACAGCAAAATGAACAATAAGAAAAAACTCTGAGTACAAATGACACTTTGTGTGTGTTACTGTGTGGCTTTTCTTTGTTGCTCTGACTGGCAACAGAGAGTGGGAGATCTGGCTTCAACGTCCCTGAACACAAAGTTTGGCTGATATAGCGCCTGTCATGAGGAAGGGAAGGAAAATCAGGGCCATTTGGCAAAACACAGTGTTGTCTGTATGTGAGGAATATTGAGGACTGGATATACGTTTAATGACTCTGTGTGTATATGGTGTGTTGGCTGGCTCAAGCAGCATGTAACATAAAGTCCTTGTAATGCCTGGTGCAACGACACGGGCTCTTTCAGACTGTACCTGATTGGCCAAGCACAAAGCATGCTTGATTAACACCTCTCCAAATCTCGTGTTGATTTTCTTGCACCTGTTTGGGGAGAACAACTTGCATATTTTTGTTTTCAAGTGTCTGATTGGATTTTGATAACAGCGTAGCTCCACCCACAGCTGGCCTGTGAGGAGGTGGATGGGATCTTGAAATATTTATGAAAATGTGCACCTTGCAGGAGGCCAGGTGTTTCCTGGGGGATCAGAGTATTTCAGATTGAATGTTGATCGTCACACATAGTATAAATTAAATGTAGCTCTGATCAATTAGCCTCCAACAACACCATAGTCTGCAAACTGACAAAAAGGAGCAAAAACCATCAGAAAATGCTTGGTTTCATAATAAAGTTTATTCTATATTACAAATAGTATTTTGTTCTTGACTGCAAAATAGGAATGCATTATATTTACATACACAGGTATACAATTAATTATAACAAAGTTAGAGAAGCTCGCCTTATATCCCCCAGGTTTTGTTTTTATCTCTCGATAAGATACTCTTTATCTTTCAAATATGATCTAGTAAAAGTCTTTTCTAGCATGTTTGTGTAACACCTGCTATAACACTGAGCTAGGAGGACATTTTTAGTTCCTACATAAACGTTTGAAGGTGGAAACTTTATCTGTGCTCTTGGCAACCTTTGTTGCAGGGGGGAAGGGATGGGGCAAGGAGAAATGAAAGACAGGATGTTACACCGGGGGGCAGATTCACAATGACAGCTGAGGACTCTCAGCTTGTTATTTGTTAACACGCAGTTGTAAGGGGAAACTTTGGGTATCTAGACTCAGTATATGTCGGCTACATGAACGTAAGAGGTTTTGTTGAAATTGTCTAAAGGTCTTTCAGTAGTACGTTTCGTATAATGAGGGCCGGTTTAGCTTTAATTAATCCAGTTCCTAGATCAATCCTTAGTCCCCTCATTTCCTCTAAACAGATATTAATAGGTTTGGTGTTTACTACCCAAAATGTAGTAAATAATTTGTGAATGTACCCCTCCAAGTTGAAACAACAGACATTCATCATAGCTGCAGAAGGTAATTAATGGACAATGACTTGGATATCTCGCATACATTTGACACAGAAGCTATGGAAGAAACACTTACTTGCCAAACCCTTACACATAAGTCTGCTGTCAATGATAATGTGCCTCTCCTGTTTATCTGGATGATAAGTTCCATGTATACATAGTTTATTCCAGGTTTTTTTTTTTTTTTAATTTTTAAGACAGCTAAAAGTGATGGCATTTTGTGTCACACATGTTGACAAACAGATGTGTTCTGTTTGCTGCTTTTTTATGAAATTAACTTTTTTCAAACCACATCTGTTTGTATTCATGAGCGCCCATATTTTGTCATTTAAAAAAAAATGGGCTTCATCACTCAAAATGCTTCTTTTCTGACGTGGGCTCAACTGATGGAGAAAAAGAAAAGTTTGGCAATTATTATGTTGAGATAATGTAATGCAGAAGTCATCTTGCAAAACAAGATGTAATTGTAGTGAAGACAGAACCAGACTAAAGTTGTAACTTCTGTCTACCAAACATAAAACCACCAGAGGAGGCACAGCTGTCAGAAAACACCGCTGGCATGTAATGGTGGACTAAATGTGGCAGTATAATTCAAAATTGGGTACATGATGTCTTATGTGAGATCCATCGTCTTAAAAGGAACAGCTGACTTGTAAATGACTTTAAAGTCTCTAGGAGTTGTAGAAGTATATAAGTATCTTTGAGCAAGGCAGTTCCATTTCAAACCATCCAAATAGGTCGACATGCAAAGGTATACAATATCTGTTTTATTTAGCATCTACCACTTCACAAAAACCATGAGGCATGAGGTTCTGCAGTGGGGGCTGAACTGGATAAAGGTTCCACCTTAAACGAAAGTTATAGTTTTTATTACATGAACAATCCACTTTTTCCATCTCGATTCTTCCAAGCAAAAGAAAGATAAAAGAACACATCCACATCATCATTGCAAGGCTTAATTTTCTTATTTTTCACTTTTTTTTTTTTTAAATAAGTTTCTTAAATTGTTTACGTTTTACATGCGCTTAAAAAGCCAATAAAGGACCCAAGGTGGACCTAGGGCGGTCTTCACACATTCACATCACCACATGGGGCACGTTGTCAAGGCAAAAGAAAGGGCAGAGGTCAAAAGGTACAGAGGGCGCCTCCATCATCTCTCTTTCAGTCGCTCTCTCCCATGCTGGGGGTTAACATCCAACAAGTCTTGTCTACTGTTAATGTCCATCGTTTTCTGTTTGTCTTGTCATGATGCTCACTTCTTGCTCTGCTTCACCAGGTTTTTTTTTTTTTTTCTTTTTTTGAGGCTTGGAGAAGGCCACCCCCTGCCGCCACTGAGGACAACTACACTAATACAGACAAGAGAGCCTCAACAGTTACACACTCAAGAGTTGGGGTTTTGCCGTATGCAACTAGTTACCAGCTCCAAACGCTTGTGCAAAACAGAAAAGAAACTGGTAAGTCAGGAACCGGACAAAAAGGAGTGAACGGTGTGCCGAGAGAGGGAGAGACCCGGGACGACGGAAAGAGAAAGGAGGATCAGATCACCGTCGCCCATGGAGCCTCTCACCTCGACACACTGAGGTCAGAAAAATCACACAGGTTTCTTAAAGTTCCAGTCACAATATTTTTTTGTCCTAAAAGTGGTTGTCTTATACATAGTCCTTTTTTTTTTTTTTTTTTTTTTTTTTTAGTCAGTTCCTCAGTGGCACTTTATAAATACATTTTTGACCATTTTGAAAATTTCAAGCTCCTTTGGTTTTTGGCTGACCAACTAAGTCCATCTTGTTTGATTTCTCCACACAAAAGTCTTTAAATAAGAACATCCTGGGAAAGAAGTGCTACTCTCACAACAGAGACCCTTTTAGGTAGCAGTCAGCCGTCTCTGGCTACACTGTGTTGAATCATTTTTACTGATCAAGCAGTTTCTTACCCAGTGCATTTTCAGTCCGCTCTTCCCTTTACCTCCTCCAGGGTTGGCGTAGATATCTGGGCAGTCAGGATCTCGGGCAGCTGCTGATTGTGTGTGTATATGTGCATGAGTGTGCTTTGATAGACCGCCGTGGTGGCGACATAAGATTGGAAGTGGCAAGAGCCAGGCAAAGACTGCTCCCGGTGTTTGGATTAGCAGTCAAAACACTGTCTTCCAGAGTTGGTTGTGTGCTTCGTTTTTTCGTTTTTTTTTTTTACAAAGGATCCAGCTTGGGTGAGGACTCCAGGTTTCATCTAATAGCTTAATTTTGCAGTAGCCATTATAAGCCAAATGGAAGCAGAAATCATGAGCATTTCCTTACATATACGCCGGGCAGGTAAAAATGTGTGAATGTTGCAAAGGGCTATAGGCTGGGGGATGCTCTGCTTTGTAAAGTTTCAGTGTCCGTCATGTTTTGATAAAGGAAAAGTTCAGAGAAGTAATAATCCTTTCCTACCCCCGAGCAGTCTTTTTCTTAAATACAACTCCAGCTACATTGAAAGAACACAAGAACATTCTAGGTTTGCCTGGACTCGCCCCAGATTTCACGGATATGTATGCTTTTGCTTGAAGGTACAGTGTAAACTTGGCAAACCATCCTTGCATTAATTTTCTTCAGAGGTGTTCATTTGGCTTGCAGTCATCAGTTTTGATGTTTCCTCTTGATTCCGTATACTTAATATAGAACTACAATAAACTGAACTCTAGCGATGGTTTTATTTTAACTATCCTATTTTGAAAAGTTCTCAACAAAATGGACACCCGACATTGTGGTTTTTAAAGAATTACCTATCAGTGTAAATTCTTGAAGGCAACATAAAAATGTTTTTTCCCCTCTTTTCTTCCAGCAGGGGGACTGAAGTATGCCAATATGGCCAGCTTCCAAGCAATCACCCCTTGAAGCTCCCCCTGTGGTGAAGCTGAGGGATCCCCACCATTGCACTGTGGGAGACACCAACCTCAGCCCCGGACCACCCCTCACGTATATTCAGGTAAACTAGTCTATGCAGCAGAGTGGATGAGGAAAACAAAATATTTCTCAGGGAACAGGAAGCAGAAAAAAAGGTAGAGGAAGAAGTCATCTCTGAAAGGCGGAGGGAGGAAGTCACATGATGAAAAAAGATGGGGACAGGTCTTCGCTCAGGCACGGCTCGGTTTCTGACGGGGTCTCTTCCCAGTGCACCCTGGGAAGTGCGGTCCTCAGCTCTCCAGACTCATGAAGGCCACCACCTGCTCCAGCTTGAAGGCCAGCCTCTGTTTCCTGGCTGCATCGTCCTGCTCCAGTGCACACACGATCTGCCAGCAGGGCGGGAGGTAAACACAGACACACAACTCCGTCACTGAAAGTATTCAACAAAGCAGGACTCACTACTATCAAATCTGCTACATGACAATTACTAATCTGAGGCAATAAACTGTTTCAGTGGGTATTTTCTTACTTATTAGTCCTTATACAACCCAGTGTCCAAAAAAGTTGGGACGCGGTGTACGATGAAAAAAAACCCAACAACAATGCAATGATTTGCAAATAATTTAAACACATATTTAATGGAAAATAGAACAAAGACAACGCGTGGAAATTGAGAAATTATATTGTTTTTTTGGAAAATACATGCTCATTTTGAATTTGACTGCGCTGATTGCAAGTTGGCTCTCCTCTTTAGCTCGTTCAGAGACGATGGTTTTCGTAAATGTTCATGAGCCCATGCAGTGATTTTCACTACAGAATGTGTTATCAATACAGTGCTGCCTGAGGGCACAAAGATCATGGCCATCCAGTATTGGTATTCGACCATGTCCCTTGCGTACAGACATTTTCTAAAATCTTTTTATTATATTATGTGCTGTAGAGGATGAAATCCCCAAATTCTGCAAGGGACAAAGACGAAATTGAAAGGCCGCAATCTTATGGGCCCTCAGGCGGCACTGCATTAAAAAACAGACACAATGCTGTAGTGGAAAACATTGAGTTTCATTCATTAAAAGTGGGTACGCATAAATCTAAGCCTGTGTGTCCGGACATTTGACACACAAATCGGAGAATCATCTAAATTTTCTTTCCTGAATTTGTTCGTACTCTGCGGACAAATTTAGAATGACTTCAGACATTGTGTGCGGACAAATGATGACTTCCTGGCTATCTTAGAAAATGTAAACACACACCTTTTAGCATTTTAAAACTGCATTCATTAAAAAAAGGCTATAATAAACAGCAATATTGAAATCTGTTAATTTACTAATACATCGACCACTAAATAGGCTAACCATGAATTGATGCCATTTAATCCTCATCAATTGTTGTCTTGATTAAAATATTCACATATATATATTCACAGATAATTGCAAATATCATATTAATTATGAAATAAATTACCTTTGGGTGATGGTTCTTGCTGGATGTTATCACTTTCATACTCATTTCTAGGACTTATATTATGTTTATGGATGTTTGTCCAATAATTGCTGCCAGTCTCATCCTGGGCCATCAGATCAGGTGCTTCTCTTCCTCCACCCGTTTTTTTCTTTTATTTTTTAGGTTTACTTTTTAGGTTTACTTCTTTGCGTAAACTTTAATATTGAACAATTTAAAAAAATAAAACGTGCCACAGTGGGCACTTCAGAGGACACAGCAGCCTCAGTAATAGCAGCCAGTGTGTCCTTTTTTTAATTTAATTTTTTCAAACATAGTTTACGTCTGAGGGAACACTTTTGAGAAGTGTGCCTTTCCTGTCTACCACCTCAGACACTACTGTTTCAATTTCCGCTGTTGTGAAATTTTGTCTTTTTAATATTTGCTGCCGTCTTCTCTTCACCGCTTTCTTAATGATGAAGCTCCAGACAAGCAGGTGTCCTTCTATGACGCACTTGTCAATTTAGAATGATTCTGATTCCTTAACACACGCAAGATGGTGAGAACAAAATTGGCCGGTGCGTACGTGTCATGAATCTCTGGGTGATTTTGCGTGCGCACTTACTTTGCGCGCAAAGCAAGAACGTTTCTACGCACATGTTAGTGAATGAGGCTCATTGTCTTCATTAAGAAACACTTCATTTTCAGCAGAATGTTTCTTTAACTCTTCTTACCAAAAATCAATTACAATAGTCTATAATGTACCAAATCTTAATCATGTCGCTAACGTGTTGTCTAGAAGTGTAAATCACAGTGCTACATACCTCCTCAGTGTATTTCCCCACGTAGGAGTAAATCTCACTGAGAGAGCTCATGGTGTTGAACTCATTCATGTGCATCCGTGACTGTTCTGCCAAGTAGGCATTCATGTCCTGGTCACTGATCGCTGGCATCTTATTAATGTCTGAGTAGTACCTGTTAAAAGAGGGCAGGAGGGATAAACAAAGCATAAACCCATGTTACAAATGTGTTTACAGCAGGGAACGTTGTCAGGAAAACTGTTAAATGATTTGGAAAACAAAATACACCCAGTGCTGTGTTTTAATGGAGATGTTTTCCTCTGAGCTCATTACTCCTCGCCGCGGTTTACAGCAGTTCTTTGAAGATATTTAAGTAATGCATGAAGCACAGAGGCGACAAGTGTGTTTCATAGTAAAGGGTCTGAAATGGAGTCATCATGGATTGCTGAGAGGCCTTAGATTCAACCTAAAACACCACAACAGTAGACGTACACACACTGCATTGAGGTAAAAGCAATCAGTCACTGTCAGCAGCAGCAGCTGTGTTGCCCATATCAACTATGTTAATTAAAGCTGCCTATTTACATATTAAATTTGTGGAGCTGCAGCCGCTTGAGGACAGGCCCGGTGTATGGCTGGATAATTCTGGGAGTGTGTGTGTGAGTGAGAGATGATATTTGCCAGGAAACAAGTCTTCAGAGTAAACTGAGCAAAGGAAAAGGCAGGTGGATGTTGCTCATAGAGGTCAAACCCGTATCAACACCTGTTCAGTGCTGGAAGGCAGTTAGTTATGGCGAGCTTTGTCGCTCTGTGACTTTTTTTCTAATCCACAATTTTTCAAATTTCATTTGTATGCTCGGGTTAATATTCAGGTCCATGGTATAAATGTGCAAATAGCAAATGTGCAAATGAGTCTTGTTCAGACTGCCAGCCCAAATCCGATTTTTGGTATGTCCAGATCGTATCCGGAATAATTTTTTGCACGATGAAGGAATAATACAGAATATTGCAGAAGAGTGGGATTTCTATTGCAGCCATTAGCGTTAACATTTCCTGAAAATACCAGAGTATTCATGTTTTCTATTTAAGAGCAGTGTGTATGCATGAACCTCTGCTTGCAGGTACTTTTAAATACCTCCATAAAGGCTGTTTTTCCTGCCACCTGCAGCTGCTCTATTCTGTCCACACATATCATTTTTCTGCTTAGGGTCCAAACGTATCACTGTATGAATCAGCAGCGAACCCTCACACTTGTGTGTTTATGGGAGACCAGAGGCACACACAGGACTGAGTACGGTCCAGAGCCTGAAGCTCCTCATCTGGTTCCACCAATTCAAGCAGTGCCCATATATTCTCATCCTGAGGCTTGCTTTGTGACGAGGCGACAGACGCATAAATAGTCGGAACCTCTTCACAGTACCCCATCTTTTATTCAGTACTTGTTCACCTCCCCTGCTGACAAATAAATTTAATAAAACTTCCATTTTAACAAATTACCGGCTTCTGCTGCCTGAAACGCTCAACCGTTTTCTCTCCCTTTTTTCCCCCCACACACTTCTGCACCCTCCCAACACAGTGAGCCCTCTGTACTATAGATCTCATGCCCTGGGCGTTCCCATCCATTCCCGCTGTGTTGTAATTTGGATTGGGTTTCACAGCTCATAGATCACAGTGCCGCGGTCGTATTGTGTGCGTGTGTGTTGGAATGAAACATAGCTAATGCAGGTTTTCTGATGGTTTTCTCTCTCTTCAGCCAACAGTAAGTGGTGTGCACACACATGTACTGCGATGGACAGCTCACCTCTCCACCCAGCTCTTGTAGCTGGGGATGTCCTTGGCATAAAGCAGCTTGTTGGAGGGTGAGTCCTTCCCAAGGCGGTGTTCTGAGGTGGAGCAGGAGTCCATGAAGGTCTGGGCCACCACAGACAGACAGGCATCTGTGATGCTGCTCTTGTGGATATCAAACACAAACTGGGGGTTCTTGATCACATTCACCCAGAAACGCAGAGGTAGGCTGCAGGAGGGAAGAAAAAGAGAAGAAAGCAGTTTAGTGGCAAACTAACTGCAGGTTTTTCATTTTAACTTTTACATTACTGCCAAATAATAGTGCGTTAAGTGTGTTGTAGCCAATTTCCATCCAAATGGGTTTTCTGTAAATTTATTTGATGTTAAATATTCCTGGTGGGGGATGTTTCAACTCGTACTACCTTAACTGAACTTGTACTGCAAACTGTAAACTAAACGCTGACTGTTAGAAAAATTCGGAGAGCTAATGAGACATGTTAATGCACTCTGTGTTCGGCCTCCTGTCGGTAAAATTACTTTTGCATTGATTGTTCTGTTCCAGCTCAGTGACAGAAAGCTCAAATAGCCATTCAAACAGAGGAACAAAGAGTGTGAAGTAAAACAACAGTCTGTGTCCGGTTGAACTGTTCTGAGATTAAGTCCCCGTACGCCGTTTTCAAATTCGCTACAGCCAGCTAGTCAATAGGCATGAACATATTATTCGCCAGAAGGGACGAGGATTCATTCACTTTGCAAAGCTAGTACACAGGCCCTGCAGTTGCTGATGTGCTCTATTTGATGTGTGTGCTCAATTCAATAAAGCCTTTATCTTTAAAACCAGGTGGTGGCTGGCTCTCATTTTTTCAAGCAGAGTCCAGAGGTCCTCACTGGGGGCCGCACAGTGACACAGTTCATATTGCCTTGTTTGTGCAAGTGGGCCCTATTTTGTGCCTGTCCAGAATAATAAAAATATACAAGTCTGTTTATTTGCTGGGCTTGTTTCTGCCAAAATGAATAGATATAGGGGCCAACTTTATCTGTGTGTTGCAGTGAAAGGGGCTCAGGTGGTATTAAGAAAGAGCTGAGTGTTACTTGGCTCTCTGTATCTTTACTATTCTCTGGGCTCTGCACTTTTAGCTGATGTGGCAAAAATCAATCAGGAAAGACAATGCAGTCAAGGCTACACAGGAGTTTCTGTGTGTAGCACAACATCAAAAGGATGAAGGGAAAATAACACAAAAAAACCCAACAACCCTCAAATGCAATCATTTAAAATACCACCAGTGCTCCCCTATCATCCCCACTAAGCATTCATTCTAGCACAACCACCCACAAAGCCATTCAGATGTACAAACTAACAAAAGAGGATTTGGACTCAGGGGGGGACGACAACTCTGCATTATGACTTCAAAATTAATCTAAGCAAAGAATGTCATGGGATTAGGTGCGGGGATCAAAGGGATATTAACACTACTGCTGTGCTGCCTTGGTGGTTGACAATCTGCTCTTTCAATGGGGCATTTGATGCTAAAAATATGAGCCCCCCCACCCAAGCAATTTTGCGTGTTCAAAATGACCACCATTATAACATCTACATATTAAGCATTGAAAATAGGGAATGCATAGAAGTTCTGCAGTAAATGCATGCTGAGTAGTTTTATGTGTTTGAATGATCTGGCTTTTTGGTCAGGGATTAGGTTAAATCTCAGCTGCCAAGATCAAGATCAAGGGCATCTCTTGTCCTCGAGGAATTATGCTGGCGGAGTCAGAAAAAAAACCTTTTTATTAAAAAACCTGCATCCATTGATTTGTGACTATAATGTGCAGTAAATTAAAAAAAAAGTGTGATATAGGGAGAAAAAAACCCAGCTTGTTTACACAGTACTCTAATAGGAAGTATTTGTTACTATAAGCAACAGTTCATAGTAGTAGCTGTATTTAAGACAGGGATTCCAATGTTAATATTAAAAGAAGGATTTAATAGCAACTGCTTTTTCCTAGTAGGAAAGATTACCAACCAGTACTGACAAATCGTTGTAATTGTCAAGGAGTAAAAGGATCAGAGTACTAAAAGGTCTGTTTACTGTTCACTATCTTCAGTAAAAAGAAGAACAAGGAGTCCTGGTGTGGCATCACAGAGCCTTGATCTCAACATCACCATGGCACTCTGAGATTTCATGATCATACATAAGCAGTGGACCATATCCTAAGAAGAACTGAGAATGCTTGAACTACCTTCTGGCTAAGTGCTATGAAAAACTGTGTGTAGCTAAAACAATTACTTCTTTTTTAAAGGAGTTTTTTCTGTTTACTGCACTTTGAATTTAATTGTAACACTATTATTATTTTAGAGAACATCACTTTAATTTTAGTACCTAACATTTTTGCACAGTACGATACAGCCAAGTATCCCCGTAGCACCTCAGTAGCACATCAAACTGCCTCTTGCAGTTTGTACTGCTTGACACTTCTGACACACACAACCTCTGAACCTGCACTTGTCGTCCCGGTTCTGCAGAAGGGCCTGATGAATTTGCTTGCAATTGGCAGGCAAATGTCTCACATATGTTGCAATCTAGAGCATCCCGTTGGAGGCATTACAGCACAGATAAGGAAGTGACCAAGCCTGTTTTTTTTCACACAGCAACCAAAAGTTTGAATCAAAAACTTTATAAAGGTGACCTGCCTGGGCGTTGTCCCAACAAGGACCCTAGTAAGCAAAACTGCATTGTCTGTCATGTGAACGGCAAGGTGCTATTTACAACCTGATTAGGATGGTCTTGCATATGGTCTTCACTGTTGTGAAGGATGACTGATTGTAAGGGGTCAGAGATACTTTCCAAGGCTAGAATTAATCCTGGATGTCATCTTTACATTTCCTTCAGGTTTTAGATAGTGTGGCTGTTGTACAGAATTAATGGAAATCTGAACTAAATTGTGCAGCTCTGAAGGGGAGCAAGAATAATGGCAAAACAAGTATTCCCAATCAGCCATTATACTGTAAAGGCATAATCTCAACATTCACACTACAATATACAATTTAGAAATGAAAAGTGTTTTAAAATCTAATTTCAGTATGTATTGTGAAAGTCAAAACTTCTCTTCATAAAGCTAAAATAAAAAATAAAAACCTGATACGTCATATCTACAAATATTATGAAATAACATGACAGTGGTATAAGAAGAAAACTGCAGGCTGAGGGATAATTGAACAACGGGGTTATATCAGGGGACATACTGATGGAAGGGAAACCCTAATGGGGCGGTGGGGGTAGCGGTGTGGGTAAGGGAGCTCTCCCTGCGGTTGAAGTTAATGGCGTGTATGATGGCAATGGGACTGGTAGGTTTAATGGAATAGGGGGTCAACTTTGTAGGAGCACTGGCATTGTTATTCTGTACCATCAGACAAAACGAAGGCTTTTGTTTTAGCCAACACTGCAGTCTTTTGAGATGACTAAAGGTCATATGCATACGCACACACGGTGAGAAGCATAAAGACACAGACGAGATATCTGTGGTGGTATCCGCACACACCGTGTCCAATCTAGGTGGCTCTTTGTCGTAGTGTGTTATGACGAATTGCTGTTCATTCACAGCCCTATAGTGAGAGCCCATTAAATGTCTAATTTAGGAGCAACCCATCGTGCTCTCATTAAACAATTAACACGAGCTGTAAATGGCCCAAGAGCACAGGCAAAAGAAACACCAATCTAAGCGACCACAGTGTAAAGAAAATATTTCTTCCATCCCTCTCTCCATCTCTATATGTCCCTTGATACACATCAATTTTTTCATCCCATTTCTGAGGTTATCCTGGGACTTGGGCTGAGTAATGCATGCTGGGATCTTGGCAGAGGCTAGGAGGCTAATGAGATATTAGTGTGCTTTTAACTCCCGCTGCGTTCACTTCCTTTTCTTCACCTTTTCATTTCTCTGCTCACCCCATTCTTGTGCACTGTTAGTTATCTAACCCCAACCAATCGTTAAAGGTGGGCTCACAGAGGTCAATATGGTCCAAATTAATCAGTGGATATTAATTTCGAGGTGTACTTGTGCACCTGGCAGTGTGCATTTGTCACTATCGAGATTTCTACAGTGACAGGCATTTTTTTTGGCCCATTTAGCCATGATAATAGATGGGAGACTCTTGGCAGCCAGTTGGATTAGCCCCTTGTGGTTGGCTTTAATGAAGATTACATGCCCCTGTGGTTAATGGATATTAGGAATGGAAGAGGCGTGTGGTGACACTTGGCACTGACGGGGCAAAGCCAGGGCACTGCCATGTGAAATGTGCCAAACTGTACTGCATGGAGTACCTTTAACAGCAGAGCAGAAAGCAATACCCATGAATGAAGCCACACGGTTGTACAAATAATTAGGTAAACATTCACGTCCATCAAAGATCCAGGTAACTGTCTCAGAGCAGAGCCCACTATGTCATGGTGTGTGTCTATGCACATTTCTGTGTCTGCAGGTACAGTATTTGCAGATTCAGATGCTGAATGTTGAACGCACCAGTTGCTCTTCCATGTGTGTCGGACATGCGGGTCATGGATGTTGTGTTTGTCGGCCTGCTCGTCCAGGAAGTCAAACATGTATTTGATGGCCAGTGGCAGAGCGCTGCCTCGATGGGCCGTGCTGAAGATGGTCTCAAACAGGTCATCCACAAACTTCTGTAACGTACCCTGGAGTTGGAAAGGGGGGGATAAAAAGAAGTTTCAGGCTTCAGCAAATCGGCAAATGTTAAATCAATACTGCACTAATTGTAATTGTCTAATACATTTTGAAACACACCACTGACTACTATTGACAGAAAGATTGTCATAAACTTGGATATTTTTCTCTGTAAATTTATGAGTGTGCAGAGCATGTCACTTTGTCCCCTCGCTCCGATGTTTATGCATCTGACTCCGATCTCACAGACCTGGCCCCTAAATCTGCTTGCAGCTTTGATGGGAGAAATTGTTATTTCACAGCTGACTTTTAATAATATCTATGAACAGGAGGCGCATCTCCTAAGCCTCTTTGTGCTGCCGGATTAGCTCCCACACTGCACCATTGACCCTAATTTGATTTAATGTTGGCGACTTTAAGGAGGAGGAGGAGACGAGAGAAGAGAGACAGAGACTGAGAGAATCTAATCCTCTTGTAAAGAATGAGCTGATGGGATGCACGGGAAAAGGCGAGAGCGAGGGATGGAAATGAAACGACAGAGGTTTCCTATCAGAAAAGGATGCCATTGAGTGTGGCAGATGAGGTGTGTACAGGCACGGGCAAATAAAAATCCAATTTGGGTGGAGCGGGTGACCGAATCACAGAGTCAAGAGAGGTAGGAGAGAGAGTGGGGGGAGAGAATCCTGTTAGTTCGACAATCACGGCTATAATTCTAATGTGGCCCACATCCCAGACAGCTTATCCTTTTTCTATGAAGATGGAATCACATATCTCTATATCAAGCCCACGTGCCTTCCAAGTGACAGTATTAGCTGGCACGGGAGGAACACCTAGTGTTTTTTTGTGGTCACGCATACACAAGTGTACAGATACTAAAAACCTGTGTGTGCCTAAAGTGCTGAGGCTCTGACATTTTACGTCATCCTCTATCTCAAGGGGTGCACCAGTATCAACACTGTCATCATCACAGGGTTCTCTTGTTCCCTGGTGATGCTGAAACTGACAACACAACACCCCCCCATGACCATCTACCCTGTCATTAGACTGCACTCTAAACACAATGTGTCATCTGGATATTTTGATGCCGTCTGCCTCCACATTGAAATGCAAGGAAAGCAAACAATCACAACGTTGAGGATGGCAATGAAACGGGGAGGTGGAGACAGACACACACTCTCGAGTGTACAAGTGAGAGGAGAAAACGCAATCCTTCCCTGTGCCACTCCACACGTATAAACACATCCTGTACCCACACTCAAGAGTGTCACTGATGGAGCTAATATGAAAGACGTCAGTGGCGTTGCCAGGGAGAGGTATTTATTGGCAAGGTGAAAGCCAAACGCAGTCAATTACACTGCCTGTCTGCCCAATCATTTCTCACCAAGAGAGATGGCCAGCCAAGATAAACTGGTTATTTCACAAAAACAATCCATCTGGAAAGATGATGTGCTGTCTGCAGTCAAAAGCAACCTTCCTGCACTTGGGAACGGGATAATGGCAGGGAAATAGAGCGACTCACAGAAGCCGAGGGGCGACGTGTACATATGTGAAGTTGTGTGGAGGACCATACAGTATGTGTCACGGTGACAGCTGCTCCATTTCCCACCCTTTCTTCTACTCCACAACCTCCAGGTTGTTTATAAGTTTCTTTCATATGCTGTTTATTATGCCCTGTTTCATACTCACTGTTACACCTCTCGTACCCTATTAGTGGATCACCTGAATTTGCTCATCTGCGCTGTTATTGGTTTTCCCAAGTACAATAATAAGAAAAAGTGTGTGAACCCATTTGGAATTACTTGGGTTCGGACACTAATCAAAGTCATAAGTACAGAAAAACATAACGCGTCTAAGCTAATAAGACACTAATTATTATCTTCTTTGTAAAAAAGTTCACCCACTAAACATTCACAACGTTGGAAGCAAAAGTAAGTAAAACCTTGGATTCAATTACTGGTCAAATATCTTTGGCAGCAATAACCTCAAACAAGTGATCCCGGTCGCTGCTAAGCTACTTTAGCTCAACTATATTTATAGGATGTCTGGTGTGAACAGCTCGTACGAGGTCATTCCACATTATCTCTGTTGGATTAAGGTTGAGGCTCTGAACGGGCTCCTCCAAAAGACAGAACTCTTTGCTTTAAGTCATTCTGTAATAACTTTACTTTAATGTGAAGGGTCACTGTCCTGCTGCATCGATCAACTTCTGAGCTTCAGCTGTCAGACAGCGACTCTGGTATTATCTTGAAAGATTACCTGGCCAAACTTGGGAGACTTGGAACCATTTTGTCAGTTTGTCAGTGTCTTAGCTGGCCTCAATTGATAGGCAGTTTGGCAAACTGTGGACTGATAAGTATCTTTACTCTTTAAAATAACTTGGTAACCCTTTCCCGCTTAATGTAAATCAACAATTCATGACAATAAAATTTCTGAAATCACTTATTAAGAAGCATTGCTGAGTTCAGTAGAAACCTCTCATACATTGCAAATTCTAGATGTTCAAGGTTTAAGTCAAAGAGCTCAAACTCACACCTCCAATTGAGTGGTTGCTCCAATAGCTTTAAAATTAGGGAGAGGTCTACACCCTGTAGGATGCAACGACTGGAAACAATCACCAATAGATGGTCAGACCCATATATTTACGCAGCGAAAGTGGGTCCAGTAATACCAGGTTAGATTGGACAATTATTTAAAACAAATAAATGCTGATAATTACAAAGAGTTACTTTTTTTTTTTTTTTTTTTTTTTTCCTTACCACTGTTTACAGTAAAAGCTGCTGCTCATCTAAAATTAGGCTTACACAAAGACTCAGTTTGTGCTAAGCGAGAGAATAAAGGACCAAACAACAAAAATCTGGATTTCTTTGCATGTTATCTGGAGGTACGCTGATTTCCCAAACACGTAGCCGATTAATATTGAGACCTACGTAACACATCAGTTTCATGTGATCTGCTCATCAGAACACATTCCTGCTTCATCTTTCTATACCTGTTCATTGTAGATGTTTACTGTGTATGTGTGCGAGAGACACTCATTCACACGTTTTACCCTCCTGCCTTTGTGTATTTTCATTACATTTGCAGAACTAATGTTCTTAAGTGAACTGCTAAACACAGGCAGGCAGTGGATCAAAAAAAACCTAACAGAAATATGTCTAAATAAAATAGATTACAGCTTAAACATTTCCAGTTCGTAGCCTCCTTCTTTCTTTTACCTTGCCTGTGTGCCTGCCTGCGTTGCGTCTGATAGAATGGATGTCATGATGAAAAAAAGAGGGACAAGGTGCTTTAGGAGTGGATTGTTCATTTGCATTCAGCTGGTGGATCAAAGTCACATTTCCCTCCAAACTAAATTAACTTTTTTTTTTTTCCTTCTTAGGGGTCCATTGTCGCGAGGCACAGTCAAAGAGTCTCATTTTATAGCCATTTCTATTTCTGCCGGATCTTTTTTTTTTTTTATTACAAAAAAACCTGAACTCGCTACATGGGTCCTTATTTTTTTTTTTATTTTTTTTTTTTATATGCTGCCTCAATGCAACAGTAATGAAAAAAGAAAACAAAAATGAATATCTATTTTATCTTCCTCACCTGAGGGGATAGAAGAATACATTTGAATAATCTTCTCCACTGAGATGACTCATGCAATGTAAACATGAATATCTAAATAAAGTGAGGGTTTTCTGAGTCATCATAACACAGAGAGAAGGTTACATTGACCTTTTAACCTTTAGCTAGTAGTTAAAGATACAACTGTTGGAACGAGACACTTATTTTTGCTGTTAGATTGTATGTCCTGCAAAATTGTATAGATGCAAAAATATAGTCAATTTAGAATAAGGAATTGGCTGCATCATGACCAGCTAAGAGGACTTGCTGTCAATCAAATCATAAATATCACCAAACAAAACATGTTCTCTTTGACTGAGATGACTCACCTTGGTAGCCAGAAGTCGTGTCAGGTAGATCTCAGAAACCATCTTGCTGCCGCGGTCGCCCTCCTTCTGGTCTCCGTGCTCATGGTTCTTGACCAAATGCCAGACCTTCACCCCGCTCTCCAAGTCAGGAGTGATCATAGGAGTACGGGAACGCAGGCTGTCAGGGCTTCCAGTGTACTTTATCATGTTCTCTGTAAAGAACAACATGCTTTAATGCATTTAGGCCTGATATAACTTACTTAAACCAAACTTTAAGGAGCCACAGTGTTTGTTTTAGCATCAGTTAGCCTCCAAATGGTTTGTAACTTAATAGGATGATTTATAATGTGACTTTATTTTATTAATAGTTGTGTGCTCCTAAAAAAATCTGAAAAGTAAATAATATACAGAATTTTGTTTTGAGCATGAAAGAGAAGATACTGAAAAGAAACATGGTACATTCAAAACAGCATCAGAGCAGACTGAGAGCAAACAAATGAACAATAAAGATACAACCAAAGAGGCAAGAAAAGGCATAACCTGCAAAATAGAGGTTTTTGGCTTGAGGCTTCCAATTTACAATCTGGGAGATTGGATATGAAACTTTTAGAAAGTCTGCATGGTTAATTTTTCATGGCTTCTTCTCCGAGCTACAAGACACGGTATTGCTAGCTGACACAAAATCGAACAGGTGTCAGAAGAGATGAAATATGTATGGCCCACCCAATGGTTGGAGTGGCGATGACATTTCCAAACACATGGCTCAATGAATGTTTACACAGTGTGAAAAAAATTGATCAGTGGGTGCGGTTTTGAGCGAGGAGTGGGTGAAAAAGAAGGAGCGATTTTCACCGTGACAGAAATCAATCTGTCCAGAGAGAAAAGCGGGAGGTGTGAATGGAGGAGAGAGTTTGGGGGGGAAAAAGAGACAGCTGGAGACACAAGATACATTGTTTGTTTGTGTGTGTGTGTGTGTGTGTGTGTTTGTGTGTGTGTGTGTGTGTGTGTGTGTGTGTGTGTGTGTGTGTGCGTGTGCGTGTGCGTGTGTGTGTGTATCGACTGCTCAAATTTGATCACAGTAGGATCAACTGAAAAATATTGTGTGTCCTGTTGGGCTCTTCAGTGAGCATTATTTAACTGTAGATTTGTTAAACGACCTTCAAACCAACTATCCTCTGTGGAGCGAGCTGTCAGTTTGGTATTACTGTCATTTTTGAAGGATTCACATGACAAGTGTGGCACCAACTGTGACGCTTTTGGGGTTACGTGTTAGCTCGGCCCCTGTATAAAGGCAGAAAAGTACAGTCACTTTGTGTTAATTACTTATTCAGGAAGTTAGAAAGCTGAGGGTGAGTCAGTCAGGGAGACACAGGAGAGAGATTTCTGGTCTATTCTGATCCAGCTTCACACACATACGCTGTTATTTTTCTGATTCTTTTTTTTTTTTTTTTATGTCCTTGTGGTTTTCGATGGAAACATTACATCAAAGATCAAACACAAGGGTGTCTCCTTTCATTCCCTGACTCAACATGTAACGCAGTGTTTATGTGAATCTTTGAACTTTTTCCCACAACTTTCTCTTCCAGCTCCACCCTTCCTCCCGCCTCCTCGGCAGCTACATTAAATTCAGTCTTGTCTCTTTCTTTGTTATTTGGCCATTGTACTCAAGGAGAGTTCAAAGTCACTCTCAAGCACCACACCAGTTGTGAAGTGCATCACACTTGCATTTGAAGTCTAAAACATAGCGGAGGGAGATATTCCTGGCATCCTCTCCTTCCCTTTTTCTGCTTGCAACACTCACCTTGTCCTATCTGGTCTAATTTGGTGCCCGAGAGGTGAGGTGAGACCATATGGAGATGAGGCAATGCTAATAATGTGGCACCACATTTGAAGTGTCTGAAGTGTTTGTGACCAGTGAGGCTAGCCCTTTGATCAGGAAGCTAACTTGATGGTTTTTGCAGGTTCAAGGAGACATGGAGCAGACGGACAGGCGGAAAAAAACACACTGGCACATGGAAGGATGAGAGGACACACTTTGGAGTCTCGAGAGGCCAGAACAACAGAAGAAAGAGTCTATTTGGTCTCTTTATGTTTTAGACATCCTTTCAACTACTCTAAATGGTGTCTTGTCTTTTCTCTGGCTGTCAGTGTTGACATGCAGGGGTCCTCAAGTGGAAGCATCCACTGCTGTGGAATCAGTTAATTTCTACCCGTGTATTTGTCCCCAACCCTCTCTAAAAATGTTGTATATTGAAACATATTTTGTATGTCTTTGGACTGACTACACATTTTTTTTCAAATTGTTTATTATTTAATTTTTATTATTTAGAGTCAGACTTACATGACCTGGCACCGGGTTGACCAGAGCCACATCCATAACAGTGTCAATTCAACTAATTTAAATGACACACACAGGTCTGGTTTCTTAACATTCTGTCCTAATATCTAATATGAATATGACGTGGCAGTATTAAACTATATTGTGAGCACAAGAGACATACATGTAGTTTGTGTGCCTGATGTGGGAAAGCGGCTTTCTGGTACAGATGTACACAAACAGGTTTTCTTACCGTATTTACTTGCAGAAGTTCGAGACACAGTGGAGTTGTTTACTGAATTATAGGCTGTAACTTGCTTGGGAACCAGAGCCATGACCGCATTATCAGGTACCTGAAAACAGACGGACACATACGTATTATGCAAATTACTCATCAAAACAAAAGCCATTTGCAGACTTTTTTTTTTTTTTTGCATATGTGCAGATTTCTAACACAACCAATCAGAAAAAACATATATCACAGTGTTGCTGTCATTTTCTAAATTTCCCTCCATATATTCTGGTCTCGTGAATAAACACAGAATATCTTATTACCCTTACGTGCTTTGTTCAGCCCACACATACATATGATGACTGACAGGGGGAGGGAGAGCTTAGCAGAGCTTTGTACAGGCCTGTGTGAGAGGGGACATCCCACAGTCTCTATTCAATAATACCTTTCCTCTGGGGTCGGGTAGTGTGTGTGTCTTTGACAGAGTATGAAGATGTGAGAAATCAAGAAGTGTGTGTGTATGTCTGCGTTGGTCTATGTGCAAATAAGTGTGTGTGTGTGTGTGTGTGTGTGTGTGTGTGTGTGTGTGTGTGTGTGTGTGTGTGTGTGTGTAAATGAATGAATAAGTCAATCGTGCACTCCTCTTTCCCCAGTCTGCCAAACAGGATTCAATTAACACAACTGGGATGGAGTTTGTCCCAGCCGTGCCCCCACCCCCTATCCCCCCCCCCCCCCCCCCACACACACACACACTATACCACTATTTTCCATAATCTGTCTATGCTGCAGGGTTAATTGATGTGATCTTTATCATAGCGTGGGCGTATGGGTCCAGAGGGCTTGAGTTCACATATATGTTTGTGAGCTGGGGCATTATTAAGATTGTGTCATTATTTCACCCAGTCACTCAATCTGCTCCTCATGCATAATATGTTTATATCATTGTAAGCAGGAGGCCCACATGGCAGATATTATTATTCCTTTGTGGCGAGCCCCACACCTCTCCAACACCCTCAAGTATTCACCCTGATCACTGCTCTTACATGGTGAATCAAATTAAAACAAGCAATAAGACATAATGAAATGTGAAAAGGAGGAGTGGCCTTTGAGGAAATAACATTTGGAGAATAAAGGCAGAAAACAGAGCCCCGTTTCCTGAAAGAGAGGAGGCGGGGAGAAATGTCTCATTATGGAGCAGAAAGATCAGATATAGAAAATGCCAATTTTTTTTTTGCTTGTAGCTACGATGTGATACTTTCCGGACCAAGGAAATCTAACTTTTCATTTAGTTTGCAAAGCAAACTGTCACACTGTAACTGAAGGCTGAGTGGGGTAGTTTGCTTAGTAAGAGATCAAACCAGATTAGTGTAATAAAGGAGAGCACATGATTCTATTCCGCATGTCTGGTTGGTCATATTAGCTTCCGATAAGACAAAAAAATACTTCCTGAGACCAAATGTAGTCGCACATCTGGGTTTTCAGGAGTGGCATCAATCAATATAGTGCATCAATGGATTTGATTATCATGGTAACAAGATCTTCTGCACAATGATTTAAAGGCTTAACCCTTTGAATCCAAGCCACAGCATTTGAGTGAAATAAAGTCACGAACACAAGAGTGGAAAGTATGGAGCTGCAGATGCCCTTGACTGAAGCTTCAATGTGTTTGCGGTGTCCCCTCCCTTTCTCGCTCTTTGCTAGGCCTCTTGACAATTTCTGAGTGGGTGGAAGTGTTTTCTTTCTTTCTTTCTTTCTTTTTTTTTTTTTTTTTTTTTTTTTTTTTTTTTTGTCTGTCAAGGATAAGGTGCCCTTATTCCCCAGCCGGGAAAAAAATGAATTAACTTCTATCTTCATTATCTTATCTCCGATTTGAATCAGCTCCCTAATCCATTCCGCCCACGCCTCACACTCCCAGCCTGTTGACACTCGCAGCTGCTGACATTTAATTTAGGCACCACGCAAACTGCACTTGGAGGGGACAGTCGCTACTTGCTTAGCTGCTCCAGTTATTAACAACATATTGACAAAGCAGGTCTGTTTTATCCTCACCGACTCATTCTGTTCAGCTAGATGGATAGTCTGTACTCATGTGGCACAAAAAACACCTGCCGATATGTGTCTCTCTGCATAAGTTAATTTGTATGTTTAATGAGTGACCTTAGTAGTTTGTCCATTTGTCTTTATTTGACTGGTTATCCAGACCATTCTTTGTGCTATGAACTCTACATGTGTGCATGCAAACGGTACTTGATGTGTCTCTGTCCGCTGCTGTGTGTCTATGCCAACACTAATCAATTTCAGAAAGGAGACCGCACTTGGTCAATGGATCGGATTTTATCTCGAGCCCTCTCCACACACGCGAGGGACTACTTCTAAGTGTCACTGTGTTGTTGGTCCCCTCCTAGCCTCACCCTGTTTCATTCCCCTCTGCCTGACAGATACCTTGTGGTAGAAGTGTGTGAGAATTGTGTCCTTGTCTGTCAAGTACTTGTACCACTAAAAGTGCCTTGGCTGAATTGTCCAATAGGTAGTCCGCTTGAGAGGAAAAGGTGGAGGCGAGTTGAGAGGGCATCAGAGACGGCTAGACATACTGTAGATAGTGGGATGATGAGTGGTAAAGAAGAGCGAGGCTTATATGAATAAGAAAAATACCTTTGAAATGTCCAATTTCAAATATCAGGCATTTGTGCTCTGTATTACATTGTATTCTTAACATGTCAGCTATGAATTTCAGCATTGTTTGTGTACTTTTGCTGTTGAAATGCAATGAAAAAAAAGATCTATGCCGTTCTTAAAATAAAGACGCAATCTATCAACACAAGCTTCAAAGAGAGGATGACAAGTTTATGCAGCTGTGTTTTGTTTAAATTCTTACTCTGTCGGATGTGTAATTTGAAAATTTAGAAATATTACAATCAATATATTTCTGCCGGTTACTTTGAAAGATTTTTTTTTTTATTTTTTTTAACTTGCATACACATGTCTATAACTGTACAACACCATAGAAAAACACAAACCCTCCAGGAAACATATTTAACTGTTAAATTATTGAGGCTTTATTTTGGGCAATGTAATGACTTTAATGCAGGTTGCAGCTGTCTGCATTTTTCTGTCTACAATCATTAGCGTACCTGATAGTGGGCCAGCATGTTCAGTCTCTTCCAGTCACCTTCAATCTTTGTGGTGACGTCCTCATCCTGCAGGATCATACGTTGTCCTCGACCCTGACGCCATTCTGCAATTAACAAACAGGAAAAAATACAAATCAAAATGGAGCATCACTCCACTGACCATAATTACTTTTTCCTCTCGTTTGTTTTATCTGCCAAAGAGATTCTGTTTTCACTCCCTTTGCCTTCCCATATAATTTGGTGCATTAGCTTTGTGGTGTCAACCAGTAGTTTTAAGTTAAAATATAAAAGAAATGATGTGTAACTGGGAGTAACAACAAGCTGAAAACGTCTGATAGAACTGGTTTTCACTGCAGGCCACAACAATAAGGCTTGTACCTAACACTGTTAGTCACATTTCTAACAATTCTAACTTTAGTTTGTAATTCTCAGATGAAAACATAAAGCACATCAGAAAAAGCACCAAACCAAAAGAAAAAAAAACAAACTTCTTTCTAATCAATGTTAGACAAGTTATTCCTATCTTAAACTTGAGCTATTGAGTTTTTTCTTTGCTTTCTTCAAAACAGTCATTTTACATTATTATGAAAAAACTGAGTGGATAAAAAAAAAAAAAATCTTTGGAGAGGGGTAGAAGAGAGAGGCGAATAAATGTAGAACCAAAAGAGAAATGGCTCAAATGCGAGACAGTAAAAAGAGAGAAGTTAAATTAATCACCCCACTCTACTCTTTTTAGAACGTATCTCTCCCGCTTCGCTCCTTTCCATCTCTTTTGCTGGTGCGATCGATAGGTGTGATTACGGTTGCCTGCCCAGGGCTTGTACACTTCCTTTTCCATCTGGAGCACTGGCCTTTATGTTCTGCTCTCTGAAGGCACTATTGGTCCCTGCTCTCCCCTTGTAAAACTCCCATCTACAGCTCTAAGCCCTTTGCCTAGCTGCTCTTAATGTTGTTGCTGGGAACTTCTGCGGAAGCAGACCACACTCAGAACCACAACAGTTTGCAGATAAAAAGACAGTTGCAAAGCTAAAGCAGAAACTACACCCAAACACTAGTGATCATCTGATTCCCATACTTTTCAATGAGCAACTTCCAATGCACATGACAGTGTCTTTTATTTAAACAACAGGAGGGCATTAACATGACCTTGCAACCAAATTACATCTGCACTACATATACACCAGGCGTCCCACATCTGTGCAACCTCAGCACAAAACAAAACAAAAGCTTTAATAGAAACATCTCAATACCCCAGCAACATTATCATAAGTAAAAAGGGAAACCTATCTTGAAAACAAACAGGCAGATGATTCCTCTATTCTTTTTGCGGACATCATGGGCTTTATGAATACGTTATTGTGTCTGTGCTCCTCGCTGTGCTCCCCAGTAGCGTCGGCCACTGTCATCTACTATTCTGATCACAAACAGCAAAACAAAGCGGCAATCACTGTGGTGCATGATGAGGCCCTGTCTTTGGAGGATCCATCCGAATTGTGTTAGCATCTGAAAAATCTGCAGGAAATAAAGATTCTCCTGTTGTTTTTGTCTATACAGTACATCTTCCTATAAAGATGCAAATGAGCGCCTGTCTCCAGTCAAGGCTCAGTAAACAAATGGAGAGCGAAAAGAAAGGCAGGAAGGAATAAACAAAAGAATAAACTTGGTGTAAAACCAGAGCAAAAGGAGATCATTCATATTCCAAAATCCAGTGGTGTCTAATCATGGAAAAGACTCCTTGTCTGTGTGTATTTGTGTGTGTGCACTTGCTTTATGGACTAAAACAGCCAAGGAGATGAGGGCTTTTGCGACTGAATGGAAGTTATTGGTAAAGAGAAAGGCTGAAGGTGACGGATGTACTCAACTGAGATTCATTTGCAACCGGCAACATACACAAAAAGACACACACACACACACACACACACACACACACACACACACACACACACACACACACACACACACACACACACACACACACACACACACACACACACACAGGGCCGAGCTTCTTTGTTCTTAGGCCCTATTTTCACCGGTGCCCTGACCGTGGATTGCAGCATAGTGGAATTAAAAACAATACCGGTGATATCAACACTCCTGGACAATCTGTCTCAGGACAGGTCTGCCACAATCCCATTATCCTTATCATCTTTTGCAATCAGTTTGTGTATATGAGTGTGTGTGTGTGTGTGTGTGTGTGTGTGTCAGGAATCATGAAACCTGTATGCGCAGAACACCTCTCTGAAAGTTAAAAAGTGTGTCCAGATAACAACACAATCAAATGCATGACCTGTTTCCACAGAAGAATTCCCATCAATTTAAAAAACACGGAACCAAAACCTCCTGATTACAAAACATGACTTCAAATACAAAAAAAAAACAAAAAACAGGTATGAAAGGATATGTCAAACATGTGCTCTCATAATTAAGAGATAATTTTATCTTAATCTGTGCAGTAAATTGGATGCATTCTGTAAATACAGCACTGAAAAAATATTGTACTCCATTGTCATGTTGTGAGTTTTCCTTTACTCATTGTCTCTCTTATACCCACAATCATACAAAGAGAGTAGCCAGCCAGCTCACTCCAATTTCCAATTCCCGTTCGTCATAAAACAATAATACAACAACACACTCTGCCCAAAGGGGGCCATAAAACAATTTCATCCAGGAGTGTCATCAAAAGGCTAAACCAATCTTTTCACTTAGCTACCACACAGACAGATTCCCAAAGGTATGCACTCAGCCCATCTTAGATGTGGGGTTGGTTATAAATACGCTATTACGAACACACAACAGGGGTTTGGAAAATCCATCTGGCAATATTAAACCATAAAAGAAGCATCGTGCATAGTGAGGAGACAGCCTGTAGGTATTGGCAGGCCAACAATCACGGTTAACAATATTATGCTCACTTGCATTCATGTGTGCACAGGTATTGTATACCCACACAAGGTGTACTAAAACCCCTCAACACTAGATGCGTTGCCAAGAAGGTATAATGCTGCATCCTGTTTTTTTAATAAGGGCCCATTATTACATTACTAGGAAGGAAGGAAGGAAGGGAGGGAGGGAAGGAAGGAAGAAAGAAAGAAAGAAAGAAAGAAAGAAAGAAAGAAAGAAAGAAAGAAAGAAAGAAAGAAAGAAAGAAAGAAAGAAAGAAAGAAAGAAAGAAAGAAAGAAAGAAAGAAAGAAAGAAAGAAAGAAAGAAAGAAAGAAAGAAAGAAAGAAAAGTTTTGTCGGGAGGAGATCACTGAGCATCTCAATTGATTAGCTGATCAATCATCTGACTCAGATGCAAGTCGACAAGAGAGTCGATCGATGGGAAGTTTGGGGAGGGGGGGAGACCAATCTCTGACATCTGAGCCAACAAAGCCAGGGAGTCAAATCTCCTGAGGCCGAAAAGAAAGCTACTTCCTTATATCTAAGAAGACTTGTACTTTTTAAGAAGGGCTGGGTGGAGTGGGGAAGCCTTTCTACAAATCGATGGGTGACTAAGTCCAGTCTTTCTTTTCCCAGGCACGTAAATAGGAGAGACTGCATAGATAGAAGTGTTTTGACAAGCTGTACAGTAACTACAGGAATGAGAGAGAGGCTGACCTCTCACCAACTACAAACCTTAACTATAGAATAATACATCATCAGCCAGTGGACTACATGGAGGGAGGTAAACAAAAGTTCCAGTAAATTTAACCCATTTAAGAGGACTGCTTTTTTCTTCACAATTCTTATAAATAACAAGGCAAAGATTCATACCCAGGTCCATGTCAGAGGCTTTGAGGCGGTGTGAATGTGGCACGTTCTTATAGATGGCATCCAGTATCTTCTCCTTCACCTGGCTGATGGTGTCGCAGTTCAGTACCTTAACCTGGATCTCTGGACTCTTCTCATTCTCTGGATGTATGCAGTTCACCACCTGCAGCAGAAATATGTACAGGACAGACACAGTGAGTGGGGGGCTCATGGCAAGCTAGCATTGACTTTTTGTTATATTCTACATGTGGGACAAGAATTTTTCCAAGTTGATTTAGGATCAAAGGTGTCCTATATCTACTGCATATTTCAGCGTGTGTGTTTTGTGTTCATAATTTTGATTGCTCTGTGGATTGGTACTCAATGAAATTGCAAAAATGTTGTGCTCGCCAAAGGGTCGGTGTAATAATTGTAGCAAAGGAAAGATCATTCACTATGAAAACTGCTCTTTCCTCAGAGCTTGAAAAGAGACAGTAATGTGCTACCTGAACTGATGAGCACTAAAGCAGCTAATTATAATATTATCATCATATTCATTAGATCTTACAGTACTGCCTTTGGGTGTTGGTAAAAATATCTGAAGAACAAGATGAGCATATTACATAAATGAGAGAGCAAATATATTTTCTTGTCATGTACGTATCATCCCAAATGTGTATGTCTACATGACGCATTAAATTCAAGCTTCCTTTTAAATATTTTTACCTTTAAGCATAGTTTCTACATTTGTATATCGCCAGTAATGGAGCGGAGAGCAGATTATTGGTTATTATTATTCCTGGGCATTTTTAATTCAACAGCTCACCATCGATATTGAGACATTATGCGACTCAATAGTCCCAGAATGTAGAGAACAAACTGAACTGACACTGGAATGAAAGACGAAGAGAGTAAACAATGTCTGAGTTTCCCCCTGCAGCAACAATCATGTCACAATGGAGGGAGGACAACAGACAGATTTGGGAAATAAATAAGAGGTTCCAGACGGAGAGCGCTTCATCGCCTCTCTGCTTGTGGTGCAGACACATACACATGCATAGTCTATGTCCTTCCTACTCATCCCAACGCCCTGCTCTTTTCCCTGACAGCTCCAGTCTCAACAGGAAGTGAGGTCGCCACTCCTGTGTCCCCTGCGTGTCAAGCGTGACAACGACAACTTTGTGTTCCGATGCACATCTCATGACCGACCACCCATAACCACCCCTTTTCTCTCCTCTTGTCCCTGAAAGCATATTAAACGTCCCTTTTTAGCCCTTGGACCCCTGGGCAGGTGAACCCCATACCAGTGTCTTGTAGTCAATCTGTTGTCTGATGAGCTTGTCTTCACTGAGCGAGTAGCGTGCCTCTCCTGTGATAGAGTCAATGGGGCCTTTCTCCATCTGCTGCTTGATGGCACAGAAGAGGGAGAAGAGAGGCTCGCCTGCACACTCCTGCAAAGAGGTTTGGAGAGAAAAGAACATTTGGAAGGAAACTTTGAAGGTATTTCTGCACTCAGCTCACTGACAACATGGTTAAATAATGTCTGCAAAATATCTATCTAAAAATGTTGTTGCTTTTGGTTATGTTTTTCCAGACTGCTATGTTTCAAGTGTTGCTGAGTAAGACTTACAATGCTCATGTCTCAAACACTATTGTTCCCCTAAAGTAATGAAAATTGTACTACCAATCAAAATACAGTACAAATTTTGCTGTAATGAGGCTGGAGTTTTGGGAATGTTTAATGGATAAACAGTGAAAAATGCCATAAAATAATGACTCTTGTAGCCAACTAAATGTATAGTATCATTCATCTATCCACAAATTAGAGAGTACAAAATCAAATATCAGTAAAGACACTGAGGAATCCAGCAGAGAGGTGACATTGATTACATCATGACAGGCTTTGAGGCACAACTTAACTACTTGTGATCATATTTTTTTTCCAGGAGTTGTAAACGAATATTAAAGAGTTACCTTCAGAAACTTGTACAGGAGGAACGTAAACCAGTTGGTCAGCATTTTCTCTGCTACAGACTCAGTCCTGCAAACAGACAGACACAAAGCGCATAATGAACATATGATCCCTGTGCTCTTATTACTATCATAAATATGCAACACCATTGTCAAATATTCTGCTAAAAATGACAGCCGCTGCTAATGAAAAGCTTTCGCTACACAAACATAATTGCAAAGACATGGTCTCAGAGAGCCTTTGCACATGCTATATGATGGCCTTTCAGACAATCTTTCGGCTGGCTTTTACGCTCAGGCATGCCAAGGGCAGCTCGTCTACAGTGGCGGGGATTTTAATATGAGGCAAAGCAATTAAAAGCCTTTATTTGATCCCAGTGGATTGATGTCGTTAGGGGCTGGAGCGGCTCTGTAATAACACTGGCCTCATTATCAAGCGCTCCCTTGCCTATTCACTGGACTAACACTCGATCCGTGCACAATGGAAAGTGAATGAATACATCTCTCTCTCTTTCTCCGCCTGGCATCCATGCTCCACTGGCGTGGCAAAATGGTGTGAGTCTGCATTTGTGTGCATGTGTTGACCTGGGCCAACAGTGTGAGTGATCCAATGTGAATGACTAATATGCATACATAATAACAACAGCGGCGGTGGCAAGGGGGAGAAGGAGCAGAAGCAAGGATCGGATATCCTTTGACAACAACTCTCCTGGCCAGCAGCAGGGGTGTGTGGGTAATCTGTCAGAACACCTCAAACACACACCCCCACACACCCCTGCCTCTGTTTTCAGTTGAGCAACTACCATAGGCATCAATATTTCAGGATTAGTGTCCATTGTGCCCATTTGTGTGTGTGTGTGTGTGTGTGTGTGTGTGTGTGTGTGTGTGTGTGTGTGTGTGTGTGTGTGTGTGTGTGTGTGTGTGTGTGTGTGTGTAGAGTTTGTCCCTAGTGTTTCAGCTGCCACCTGCAGCCCTCCCGCCCCTCTCCATTCAGACAGCCTCTTAAAGGGACTCCACACTGAAGCAGGAGGGGGGAACGATATCCGCTGTGCCAGAGGGCTGGTCTGGTACCCCCTGTCAACACTGGCACAACACCTGGGGGGGATTAACTTCCTGCCTCTCACTGTGCCCGCACTCTTATTTTGCCGCCTGTCCCGCCCTTCCTCCGTCCACAGATCCAAGGGTCAACAAGGTTACTTTTCATCTTTTCTTTCATGTGTCCTTGCTGTCTTCCTCCCTTTGGCTGCCCTATTCTGGATCCTGTAATCATACACACTTCCAAATCCTCTCCATTTCCACAAATGTAGCCCATTTATCAAAGGGATGAAAGGAGCATGGAGAAAGGAGGAGGTGCACTGGGAAGGAAGGAGGGAGAGAGCAGTGAAAAAGGGAAATGAACAAAAAAAGAACGAGAATAAATGACTTGGCTTAGTCTGGCCTTCCCTTCTTCTTAAACTTCCTTTTCCTTACTCACTTCCAACTGATATTGTCTGTGCGCCTGTGTGACTAAACAAGCGAGGGGCTGTTTAAAGGCTAGCATGCAAAAAGCACAAATTAATCCCACTGCGTATGTATTCATAAATTATCATGTGGGCTGACGAGTCTTTATTATGTGTGTGTGTGTTTGTCTGTGCATGCGTCTGGCAGCAGGTGCTAACCCTTCAGTAATACCAAGTCTTGGCACAGCCCCACCATTTTGCTTATGCTCATTCTCAATCATAGCACACTCTATGGGGAGCGAGGATGAAAATGGCATTGTGACAGAGAGGCTCTTACATCTAATGTCAACGTTTGGTATTACAACTTCCAAACAATTTTCACCAAACCTCTCCTCGGCTCATATTCAAAACACAGCACAGCCTATGTTTGGGTTAATGCAATGAAATGTGCCACGGCAAGTTGGCATGGTCAGGCTTGCCTACTTGGCAGTCAGTCAGAGGGGCAGTGGGCACTGAGAATGATCGAGAGCAGAGGGGTCCTGGCAGTATTTAGTTCCCCCTGATGACGGAGGTAGGGTGGATGAGAATCCATGCTTATTTAAATTTTGCTGGTATTGCTGTATCTGAATGAAATGGGCATCTTTACAGGCAGATGTGAAAACAGCCATTCCCTTCTTCTCTGATATTTCTTTGGTTTACTCTTTAGAATGAACCTCTACTCCACCATAATAACAGCGTTACAGCGAATATCCATCGATTATCCATCGATTATTTGTTGTTATTTCGCAGATGAATTGTAAAGTTAAAATAATGCCAAATGCTGATCAAAAAAATTCCTCAAAAACAAGGAAGCTTCTCCAAGTGCACTCCAGACGGTTTTTAGCAGTTTAATTAACTGTCAAAAGTCTTAATTATATTCTGGCAATAATCTCAACATCTAATTGATACACCATTATGACAAATGTATAGTATACACTATATACTGTATTTATAGATCCGCTTTTTCAATGTGTCTTCAAGACATCACACTATGCTTACAAATGTAAAACCAGAATATTTAAAGGAAAAAGATCAATTTAACATTTCTTTGTTTCAAGAAGGGCCTGTAGTAACTGCATCCTGCCTGTTTTAAATCACATTAAAGCAGCGCAGCTTGAAGTCAGTTGGGTGAGGAAGATTGGTCCTCATGTGTGTCAAACTGTCTCACTGTGATGACTGCCTGCTGACACTTACTTATTGATGCAGGTGCACATACACACAAACATTTTTTTCTCTCAGAGATGATCTGTAAAGTCGTACATGAGGGCATTTAGACCTCTGCGATGATAGGGTGTCTGTTGTGCTGTAGCCAAAGCAGTGTTGTGATTAACACATGAACATATTGGGTTTTCATCTCTTGACCAAAATCAAAACTGCTATTTTGACACATCAACTGGGGCCAAACAAAACTTAAGGCTACAGAGAGGCTGTTTAACTCTGCATGATGGGAAGAGGGATGGTGGCGTGGGGAGGCGAGTGGGAGACGGAGGAACGGAGTGGAGAGAGGAGTTAAAGGAGGAGAATGCAGCAAGGAATGCGACAGATGGTTGTGGAAGGCTCTCGTTAGTTAGCCTGCCTAGCGGTTGTGCTTCAGCACAGGTTGAGATGGGACAGATGGAAGGATGTGTGTTCGTGTGTGGTGAGAGAGAGAGAAGAGAAAGACGCATACACTTGTACACACAGATTTCTTGGAAGAGGAGGTAGTGGGTAGCCATGCTCAGATGCTGTGCCAGAGACACCCTGCTCACGCACTTTAAGCATTGATTTAGCAATCAAGAAAGCAGGGGAGGGGGGGGAGGGGGAGGAAGGGAGGAAGAGCTGAGAATATAGATTGAGGCAGTGAGTATCGCAGTAGAAGAGAGGAAGCGACACAAGCGTCAGAATTGAACAGGGAAGAGTGGTCAGACAGAGGCAGGTGGCGAGGGAGAATTACACTCAAAATGAGAAAACATTGAAAAAGAAAGAAAAGAGACAGGAAAAAAAAATTGAAGAGACAGAAAAAGAGTGAGTTGTGGTGCTACTTCCTAGCTTCATCTTCACACCCTCCTGTCTATGTATCTGGGCTATTTTCAGCTGCTATCCAAGGACACACCAGTCAGCCCACACTACAGGGTGGCAGAGCTTGTTCAGACCGCCTCATCACATCTCAAATGCACGCTGGGATGATGAAGGACTAATAAGCGCATCCGGGAAGCAAGAACCAGATGAAAACAGCCTGATCAGTGCCCATCACAATCTTGTGTATGACTAATGGGAATCAAACTGGGCATGAATTTGTTGTTAACATGTGCTCTCCCTCCAGTGCTGGCTGAATGTAAAGACATTTTCCAGACATTTTCTTTCTCTCTCTCCCTTGTTATGTAGGTGGGAAGGGAGTGGGAAATCAAGGTGTTGTAGAAAAGTGTGTGTTTTATTGGGCTCTTCAGTTGGTCAGTCTTTGTGAGACTTCCTGTGATGATTTCCTGGAGAATTTTGTCCTAAATTCACTTTTGAATCAAATTGTGATATGAGCTAAATCCAATACATCTGCATGACCAGCATATACAAGGCTCTGGTGACACATAAACAAAGTTGCCTCCATGCCTCAGTAGTCAGCTTTCCTCACTAGGTGACACAGCGTTAAGTGACTCCATTGTCCTTGACCACCTCTCCCTGTCGCTGATGTACGCGCCATCTCTTATGTTGTATCTACTGCCAGGATCAGCAGTTACTCTATTGTTTAGTGGCTGCACCATACTCAGTGGGCTCTGGATGCAATTAATCATGCCTCCTGCCCAGACAGCAATAATCTCTCTCTGCATCACCAAGCAGAGTCTAAACAGGCTTTCATGAGGTGAATATGCCCACCGCCTTCTGTATGGCACAATGAACAGCATTAATTTCAGTCCCGTCTACGTATCCTTCTTTCTGCTTTTGTGTTTGTCTTTACTGGCTGACAGAGATTGTGTTTTTTAGCCAGAGGGAGAATTTGAATTGAAATAAAATGGACAACTTAATTCATGACATGCCTGTCAAATCACCTGGGGATGTCAAAACTTGACTGCGTACATATAGATGTGCATGCACACGCCACACACTTACACAACAGCTGTGAGGAGGCTGTTTTACTCAAGTAACCATAATCATCACATTTACCAAACACCACAGGCAGGAAGCATAATCATATACAGTGCTGTGTTCAAGTGCATGCTGTTAAGGCTTTGACTACAAATCCAAGAGAGGATTGTGATTGTGCCAGAGTGCAAGCTTTTCACAAACTCACTTTCTTCCTTTTTTCCGTAAATGAGCATTTCTTTCCTCTTGAGCTATTTGAAATTGGATTCGCTGCTAATTAATCATAATTATTTTTGCTAATGATGTGCATGGCAATGCACTCTGGTGTTTCTGAGACAGAGCCAATGATTCAAGGTCACGGGAGTTAATCCGAACATGTCACAGATAGGGAACAGTGAGCAGCGTATCAAATCCTTGATAGTAAAGAGTTGACAAAACCAGTACAGACCTTTCATCTCTGTCCCTAACCAAGAAAACTACAAACCCAAGTGTAGGGCAATTGAATGTGTGTGGCAGTTTATAAATTTTTCTCTATTTAGCAGAGGGCCATTCAATTTTTATCGAGGAAAAAAAAGAAGAGAAGTTTAGTTGGACTGTTGAGATTCTACAGCAAAAAAAAAAAAAAAAAAAAAAGGTCACCACCAGCTGTGCAACTGTGGGCATTTGTTTGATAGTAATACCATTAAAGTGAACCTCTGTTCTTGCTTTTTGTGCTTGCTAATTACCTGCGAAGCAGCAGTTTAGGGTGGTTTTTGCTCTCAAGGTTGCGGTCTATGAGGTCGGACAGCAGGTGCTTTAGGACATCAGTGGCGTACTCCAACTTGCTCTGTAGCACTGTCATGATGAGTGAAGCCACATTTCCACGGTCCCTCATGGAGAAACCCCGCTGGGCCTCCAGAGTGCGAATAAAACACAACAGGTAGATCTTGTTGTTAATGAGCTGCCCAAAGAGCTTCAACCCCTTTTCCACTTGCTCCTGGCGGTAGCCTGGCACCTGTGAAGAAACAGGAGAAACATTCACTTACTCAAACACATTAAAAATAACAAGGAGGGAAAAAAAAAAAAAAAAAAGTACAGATTCTGTGTGACATATTCAAGGCGATAACATATAGAGCCAATTAGTCACTGGTTTATATGAAGGTAATATTAGCTCTCAGCTTTACTCGTTGAACAACGCTTTAATGTTCTCAAAAAGGGTGCAGTAACTTAATTATTATTATTTTTAGAGCTGGATTATATGGATATATTTATCAAAAGCATAAACACATTTGAGTCTCCGTGGTAATAAATAAAACTAATCACAGCACATGTATAGTTTCCCTACTTTAATGTCCAATTAACAGTAAATTGATCCATCTTCATAAATAAGAAGGGGAAGAGGAGAGAAACAGAATGCGAGACAGAAAAAGGAGGCATCTGGGGAGACGGGGAGTTTAACAGGTTCCAGCCTTTGTTACGTTCCATCTGAAGGTTGAGAATAAAGGCAGGAAAACACTGAGCCTCTTCGGGGAATGTTTATTATTTTGATGGCGCTGTGTTCCATGCTAATGCAAGTTGAAAGGGAATGCAGTGATGTGAATTCCCCTCGTCTGAGCCCAGATCATCCCTGCACCATTTATACGAGTAACTTGCTTCACATGCTTCTCTTCTCTATTTTTTCATAAATAGCACCTAAGGAGATTATGTTTTTTTATCTGTCAAGAGCACTCGTGCTAAGACAGCATCTCTTTGCACCCAATGCAGCTGTCAACCAGCATATGTTCTGTCTTTTTTTTACCTTTCCTGAAGGTAGTTGTAATCTGCTGGGAGCTATTGTTATGTTGCAAGTCTAATTTCATCCTGGTTGACAAGAAGTGTACAGTGGTGGTGTGTGTACATGTGCTTTGAGTGTTAGAATTTCTTGTACATTATGCATCACCGTGTGGATACAAACATACATGGAAATCAGGGAAAACTGTGTGTGCTGAGTGCATGTTTTCATCCTCTTTTGTGTCAGCCGTAATGTACTCCGACAATTTTATAAGTTACAGGCCCAACAAATACATTGTGCAGTCCAGTAAAATAAACTTTTAACATGTCTCTGAAGATTATAGAGAAAGTGCATAAAAACACAATAAAATGTTATGACCGCCATATGATCTCAATGGAAACCCTGTAATATTTGAGATGAAATGACAACGACTGATCCGCTGAAACTGAATTGTTTCCACAAAGATCTAGAGGGAAGTGGGGAATATAATGGAAGCAACCCCCCCACCTCCATCCCCCCCCCCCACAAAATCAAAAATCAAAATGGGATTCAGGTGTTAAGTGAAATTGTTTGGAAAATATAAGGAAAAGAAGTGATTTTGACTGCTAAGAATAAACCTAAACAGATACAAGGAACAAATAAAATGTCAAGAAGCAGGATTTATTGAGCTGACACATGCCAGACTATATTCTAATATTTTCCTGCATGCAGTTGAGGGATGTTTTTAAATATTTCAGTACTGAGAAAACGTCCTAGACAGGCTTTCCAGCTCCTGTGCTGTTTCTAACTGTCTACAGCCCACATTCAAAAACTAGACTTTAAATTATGTGTCACATCAATAACAATTAAGGAGCCATCAAGTGCCTGAGACAAGCCGGCTGCTTTTTTCATTAGGCTCCTATGCCATATTATACTTCTCATACAGTTCGATATTTATACCAATTAAAACATAATTAATATTGCTTATTAGTGGGAAATTCTCATCAGGGATAGAGTGGCTAACCCTGAAGGCAGTGAAATGGGGGTCCATCATTCTCCTAATGGAACAAGACGACCTGCTCAATTACGGCTGTCTATCAATGTCACCACTGGGGATAAATGACTTGATTTTTTTTCTTTTGCTTTTCTCCCTGTGATTGACTTTCAATTTGCTTTTGAGGTGAGGCGCGAAAACGGCACAGCATCTCATATCGTTGAGAGTTATTAATGCGAGCGCACTCCTGATCTGAGGGCTGCCTTGTTTGCGTTTGAAAAAGTGCTGTTGTCGGCTGTCGAAAGGCTTTTGTTTACCAGACAGCAACACAAGCAACATTGTCGTCAATTTCACCTACTGTGACCCACCACATTGTTAATTTGCTCGCTCATTTGGATCTCATTTCAAATAAGGCTAATTGCATTGCGATTATTATTTGATGGAGATTGAAAAACAGGTACACACATTTATGTGTTATTTATAGGACACTTAATTGATGAGAAAATTGGTAACAACTTCCTATAGTTATAGCTTTCTTCTTTCAAGAATTCGTGTGAAACCTACTGTGCTGATCAACACAACTTTCTATTTGGTGGAAATGCCGTCAAGCATGTTCAGGGAAAATTTGACATTGATTCCCTTTTTAGAGTTATTCCTGTCCCACCAATATAAATCTCTGCACTCTGTCAGAAGCAGAAACTCAAAATCATGATGGAGCAATTTTCTTGTACTAAAAGTCAAAAAGTAACATCAAAAAATAACATTCTTCCTTATCAAAAACTTTTCAGTGTCTGTAAAATGCTCAACCCTACCTCCAGGTCTCTCAGAACAGGATGTTCCTCAATGCCTGGGAAGAGGACCCTCATTGTATAGGTCCTGTAGTCCAAGAAGGGGATACCTGCACCATCCAGGTCACTGGTCAGCTCATGGATGTCTGTCTGTAGCTCTGCAAAAGCTGAAAAAACACAAACAAAATCCACTGATAATTAGCCAGTATTTTTATGGTACCTATATTCTCCAATAGTTTAGAGTCATTTGATATTTGATATATACATGTAAAATTATATCTAAAGTGCCAGGGGAAGCTGGAAATACTTAATACCCTAAAACAGTTACTAACTTATTAACAAGTTCACCCTGAAAAAGCAGTCTTTATTTCGGTTTTACCTGGTGAGCTTCACACAACAAATAGAATCCACAAGTAACATCTGGTATTGTTAACAGAGTTGCAAATAAATGGGACTCCTCACGAGGTAAAACTGAGTAAATCGATTTAATGTAGCAAAATTAGCTCAACGTGTTTAAGAAGAAACAGGAAACGTGAAAATGATGACACTCTTCACCATCAGCATAAACCTCTCACCCTCTTTGCACTCAAGAGCCACTCGTGACTCAAGGTTGTCCATCTGCATCTGCAGTCTCTTCAAGGTCAGGTCGCTCTCTCGAGACTTGCGTTTATAAGCAATGAGCACCACCACGATGAAGAGAATGAGCAGGGCACCGGCTGCAGCGATGCCAATGATTGCCGTGCTGCTGAGCGGGCTGTCGGACGTGATGTGGACCACACCCGGGGAAAACTCGATACCACCCACACGTGCCTTGTGACAGTGAAAGATGAAGAAGCAGATTATAATTACAACATGAATCTACTGCACATAAACACATTATTTTACATCTTCAAAGACTTCTTATAGGAGAGGGCTATATTTTAGCATGTTTTGTGGCAACATGAGAAAAATGGTTCAGTATACCAGAGTTATAATCATAGAAGAGCCTCAATATCACTTCAGCAATAACACTTGGAAAATGTCCAACAATTCTTTTTTTTTTTTCAAAAGTGAAAATCGAACTCACTGAAGTCTGATGTTCATCGAGCCAAAACACATCACAAATATGTATGAAATATAAAGCATCACTTTCTCTGTGAATCACTTTTTAGTCTGTTAAGTATTTCTGTCAGTAAAATCAAGGTCCAAGCTCAGACAGACATATTGATTTACCATGTGTACACACTTCTGTTTATTTGTGCATTTACTAAATGTTTTACAGTAATGTGCCCCTGTCTTTCTAGGATGCTGGATTCAGGTGGTAACATCAGGAAACCCTCAGTTCAAAGTGGTCCCTCTTAAAACCACAAATGGAATCTTCATTGAGTTTGCCGGGGCTCTAATCCTTCTTATTGAAGGTTTATTTGTTTGTCTTTTGTCTGCTTGTGGGCACTAACAGGAATCACACAGCTGATTGGATTAGAGCCTTAGTCTGTATGGGAGTGTACGAGGGGATGGATGGAAACCAACACAAGGAATGTCTGTCTGTCTGTCAAGCTGTCACTCGATTTGTAGGTGTGTGTTCCTCCTCCACCGTAGTCTGCCGATCTATCATGTGTCCGTCTCGACTCTGTGACATGTTCTGTGTCACTCACCAGGACCTTGTGTCGACCCGTCAGGTTGGGTGACTCGCAGAGAAGCTGGGTCTCTGACACGGTTAACATGCAGGGTTTCTCGCCAATCAGAACCGTGTAGTTCAGCTTCCCATTCCCGCTATTGGTTGGTGGAAGGAAGTTCCGCCCCTGCAGAAAAGCATTCATAATTAGTGTTTGTTTGATTAAAGAAAGAGGTTAGACAGATAAGGGTCAAACGATGCATTTACATCTATAAAAATAATACTGCAAAGTTAGATAGAGTAAAAAATATGTGAGGATAATGGTCTGCACTTGTTAAACAAAGTAATATAATATGGATATGTATACAATTATTACAAGCTAAACTGTCTGTACTTTTTAATAACAATCTAACAGAAGTACTGATGTGGGTTTACTTTAATTAGTCCAGCAGTGACAAATTAATTCTAAGCTGTGTACTATGATTGAAAATATTGAAAAATAATATTGAGAATATTTTTCTGATATTGATCATTACATGTACACAAAATCACATACAAAACAAGCAAACTGATTTGCAGTGAACAATAAATCTTTTTTTTTTTCACATAAAAAACAGGGTCAGAATAATAACACAACAAAATACCTGAAAGTCTATACAAGATGATACTGAATTATAATTAAATGTGAGTGAGTGATATCCATCTACACCTACTTTTAGTATGATGGGGGATCCGGGTTTAAGCTCCAGGACCCCAGACACACTGAGTGGTTCAAATTCAGGATTGGGGTAGTAGATAAAGTTGGTGTTGTTGAGTGCCATCAGAGCCTGCACGTCATCCAACTTAAAACCAAACTCGTCAGGTCTTTCAGGTACTTCCTGCTGCCTGGCCAGGCTGATGGGCAGCTCTGGTGCCTGGCACAGCATGGATGTGGGGCTTAGTACCTGGCACAGCTGCAGGATACACAGACAGAAAACACGAGTAGTTATATTTACAAATCAAAGTCAATTAATTAACATTTCATTGCAGTATACATCATATTCAGTTCTGGTTACCTCACTCACACCTTCTTGCCAGTCAAGCTCTATCCTACTTGCACTTTGAAACACACCAGCTTTGCCAACCCATCAACAGTCATTAGTGTCAGTCTTTTCTGTCACGCGTGTGCATTTCACAATCCCACTGGGGACACAATTCAAACTAGAAGCTCCTCCATTTCAAAAAGTGCAAAGAAGAACCTGTTGGAGTGTCTTCCTCAAAGGGAGCCACCAAATGAGGTGCAGTTAGAGAGCGTGTGCAATCTCACCACATTCAGGCTTTGATGTGTGAAGATTCAGGAGTGATAACTCGGTCTTACCCTTTCCTTCATTACCCTCCACAAAGACCCCACAAGCCTCTCATCGCTTCTTCATCCCATCCCGTTATTCCACCCTGTGATTCTTTCTTCTCTCTTTGACACATTCTTATTCTCTCACACTCATCTGTCTCTATGCCACTTTCGTGCTCAATTACAGTGTCTCTGGCATCTTTTTTTTTTGTCTCTTGTCTCACTCCTGTGTCTTTATTCCTGTCTTTGCTGTTGTCTCTTATATGACATGTGATGCTATTTAAATTCTTTATTCACCCTTTATCCACATCTCAAAGCTGTTTTTATAAATAATGACAGACTGATCTGTCATTGTCATGCCGCACACTTCTCAATATCTCCTTAACATCTCCATTCCTCTCAGTCTGTCAGGGCACTGACAAGTCAACCAACAGCACGGGGTCTCCTTCACAGACATTTCTGTCTTCATTTCACACTTCCACAGTAACCTCTGCCATGCAGTCATTCAAACTGTTGCTTGTCACTGTAATTGGCTCCTTGAACATCAAACTTGACAAATACTACAAGGTCTTCAGGACACCACTGACATGCGTTGTGCACTGGTGCAGGAAGGTAACTGCAAAAAAACCAAAGAAACAAAAAACTCCTGTCTGCGGACAAATGTCGTCTGAAAGTGCTTGGGATGTCTATTTCGAATTCCTTCCCATTTAGTAGTGAGCTGTGTCGCACTGAGAAAGTCTATACGGCGGCACATTTAGCTCGAGACACAATGCCCCTTACAGGCACATGTGAGCGCAGATGTTAAACGTGCTGCAAGGTCATGCTCAAATGGACCATGAAGATAGCATTACCACCTTTTGTTGCTCCCTCTTCTTTTAATGAGATCACACAGACCCTTGTATGACTTCATTTATCCTCCCCTGAGTAAAAGAATGAATAGCGGGTGAAGAATTTGATAAGGGACAGTCTTTGTGTTTTTTTTTTAGCTTGGCGTCAAAACCTCCCTGTTGTTCCCCACGTGTGGAGATGAATTTAATTATCCAATATTAATTGAGGTGCAACTTGTTGATTTTCACTGCCCTTTCAGTGTTCTGAGTTTTTTCCTTGGCCTATTTACCTAGAAGTGGTACTGAGGACATTTAGTGATATTTAATATGGCTGACGTCCTTTGGGAGGTCTGGAGGCCAAGGAAAAGTTGGGAATGTAGTGGCAGAGGTGTAGACAGCTCAATGTATTCATATAAGTAGTTACCTTTATTTCTGACCATTGAACCAAATATAAAAACACAGAAATCACACAAATATACATTATAATACACAACTTACATCATATCAAAACTTAAATACATACACATAAACATGTTATACAAACAAAAAACCCTCCAGGTATTTCGCGCTCTGGACTCAATCATAACAAGGTCGACCACAAGACAGTTGCTTTTATTAGCCGCATTGTTTGTGTTAGCATTCACTTACGTTGAGTGTCTCATGGCTGTTGTATTTGGCTCTGATGAGAGGGGTCTGAATTATGTCCAGGTTAGTTCCTGTCACTGTCACTGGAGTGTATCCACTGAGAGAGATAGAAAAATGATTGATATCAAGGTAAATCGGACACTACAGATTGTTTTGACAGATGGTTATTATGTTGCAGGAGGTTACAATTTTGTTTACTGGCTTCATTTATTGCTGAACATCAATTTGTTTTGCTGATATATTTCCATCCACAGGATCCATAGCATTCATCAGTATCTGTTACAAGAGAGTAACGTGCAACCTTTGTGCCTGTCCATCATACCTGTAGATGCTCCACTCAGGCTCTATCTTGGCGATGGTGGGATCCTCCACATATTCGAACTGCAGGTCTTTCTGCAGGTGGGCCTTATCTATGCTCACAGACACAGACACGTTTCCATAGCCATGAAGGGACGCATGGGTTCGGCAAGTAAGCCACTGGCCGCCCCTCCTACAATGATGATAGGGTGAAACATTCGTTACATGTAATTGATATGTCAGTGTTTTATGGTATGATCCCCAAATAGACAAAGGGTGCAAATAGTACAGTTCACAAACTTTAATATTGTGAGACAGTAAGGAATTGTGTGTTTATTAGTGATAAATGGTAGATTACAATAATACCATTACTATAACAACTGCGTTCTGTGATCACCCCCATTTTTGTCTCCAAGATATGTCATCACTGTTTCACTTTGTGTGGAGAAAAAAAAAAGATCTTAATGGTCAAGATGTGAACTGTCAGAGGAATTTATCCCCTGCCTTTTGACAAAACACTGGCTTTGACTGAGCTGTTAATTGACTGTTTAAGTGAGAGTGACAGGGTCAGCTCTGGCTTGTTCCCACTAACCTCAGATAAGTGCACGGCTGGTCCTTAAACATGACTGACACGTTGCTCCCAGCATCAAAGTGGCTGCCGGTGATGTTGACAACGGTTCCCCCGGAGACCGGCCCTCGGCTGGGCTTGAGGCTGGTAATTCGTGGGATCTGGAGACAGAGGTCATAAGTCAATCAGAAAGTTAAGGTGAATCAGGAAAATGTATTGAACTAAACGTACAGGGTACAGGTGAATTAGAGTCATGGAGTATTTTACAGTTTTGTATACAATTTTTGAAATGAGCTCAATGGGTAGGTAATAAATAAGAAGGGTAGGATAATACAAGCAATTCTGTACTGTTTACATGCAAAAAGTTGTGCTTGACATGTCAATTTCTTTTCATTTATCTCAATGTAAGCAGACTCTTTTACATATTTATTTCACAGCAACACTTTATTGCTCTACTCATGCACTCTAACAAGCGCAGCATGTTTTAATGAGCAACGAACAATGCATTGTATTAATTCATAGCTTTGTCATAACTCATTTTTAGCCACGAACATTCTTTCGACCTCAGTAAAAAGTAGCACACTCCTCAAATGAGAGGTTGAGACACAAACTTGGCAAATTACTCCGATACGGTTGGACCACCAGTTTGTTTTTATAAGCTGTGTATTCAACTAAAACAGCCTCAGAGTGTTAATATATACTTTGACCTGCACTCACTGATCCCACTTAACATGCACTACACTGTGGTGGAAATCTTCCACATTTAAGTGACACAGCAGCGGCCGATGTAGTCCAATAGAAGCTGGTCATAAAGTAAATCCTCTTTCAGCTCACTTGGCCCCCTTATAATATCATCTCCAGTCTGCTGTGTGGTGTGACATCTAGACCTAACATCATATAATCCTGTGCAGGGACTCCATTGGTAAATAAACCTTGGCCAGTGCCCATTAATGGAAAGCAGTAAAAAAATTATAACACAGCACAAAACGAGTACATGATGTCAAAAACTGCAAATTTATTCCAGAATGTGCACATGTGAGTGTGTGATTAATTGTGTGCAGATTGAGTGCTGAAAGAACACAACGAGGGTGTAATGTGTGTTTTTATGTGTTCACATCAAAAAATGTTTTTATAACCGTCCAAGCTTCTTTCTCGTTCAGCGCTCATTAGTGACTGCCAGTCATGTCTCACTGCTGATACGCACGAGAGAGATGCTGAGAGGGAGACTCTTGGGTGAGAACTGCACCGTGTCGGAACACAGCCAAATATACAACATGTACATACAGTATTAACACAGCAGGTGAGAACACAGGCCGACTAACAGCAAGGTGCTAACATGCAGAGGGTGACATATGCAGCATGCTTGCCTTTCTGCTCACAGAGGCAAAACACATTACGTATTATTTCCATAATCTGAATTCTTATTAACCATCAAATAACCTTTTAAAGTAAAATTCGACAAGATTATAGCAAAAGAATGAGAAATTAAAATAAAGACTCACCACAAAGTAGTAGTACTTGGAGGATTTTGCCATAAATTCAGGTCTGCACTCTCCGACCCCAACACAGACCTGCACATTCCCAGTATACTGGCTCATCTCGGCTCTTCCCATCTCACACACAATCCTGGAAACACACAGTGGCATGATTGTAGAATATGTAAGAAGAAGAAAAAAGCCTCTGGAAATCCATGTACAGACACAAGCGCATGTCCTCACACTAAAAATACGCATACACAAACCTCTGGAAGGCCAGTGTGCTTCGCTGCAGTTTGCCTTGCCAGCAAATGCAGCGCAGATTATGTGGCAAGAATGGACCTAAACCTATGTTAAAACCTCAATAAAATAATGCATTATTTGGCAGCAGCTTCACCTCCCACACTCTGCCAACTTGTGGGAGAAAAAGGAAAAAGTCTCTATCCTTTTACATATGACCTCAAATACAGCTACCTCTTCTGCTGGGTCAGCATTTACTTAGAAAGTGCTGGCACACAACTTTCTTAGCAGAAGAAGCTCTGGGTCTGTTGATAAGCCAACTTTAAACCAGTTTTAAATAATTTGACTGACATCACCTGTGAGGAGCCAAGGCTCCGGATTAAACTCAAATGTCAACTAAACGTAACCTCCTGAACTTTCTAAAATGATTACTGCAGTATGAGTGCTCTTGTGTGTGTGGCTGCCTGTGTATGTGCTACTATGAAATATAGTGACATGGATTATGCTGTGTTACCCACTGCCCACACCTATTGTATTCATTTACAATCAAATTTCTTCTGGTCTGAAGATTAGGCCAATTTGGAACTAGTTTATCTGTCATGTGATCATTTTTTTTTCTCTTATTTACTCACTTTCTCTCGTGCTGCCTTACTCACACTCATGATCAGTTGTAAGACTGTTATTACTCTCTCAATTGGTAAACACATGTAACAGTACTGTGTCTGTGTGTAACTCAAGTTTCTTACTCACTCCAGGACATGAACTGTTCGTCTGTGGTCAAAGTTTGTTCTCTGTGATTATGTCAAGAGCAGAAAGATGCTAGATTCAGAAATTAGCTTTGACTTCACCCTACGGTTTGATTGCAGCCGTAAAAGATGATGTTAATGGTTAATATGCACATTTTGTTTGACAAAATGGTGAATTACTATGCAGCCAAGATCATTACAACCTGTGATTGTCAGTATATGTGCTATTAACAGCTACTATCTACTGGCTGCTGCCCCAAATTGGACTTAACTGCTCTACAGGGATGTAAGTTGAAAGGTGAGTGAGGATGTGTTTGGGATTTATTACTTAGTGCTGCCAATGTTTTATAATCGGTTATTTATGTGAAATTTGACTTACTGTTCAGCAGGGATGTAGCCCTCACGTGTGGGTGTGCAGTCCACTTCGGCCACCTTCACATTACCCTGAATCTCTCTGAACTCCAGACCCAGGTTTTCACCGCGGATAGTTACAAGTGTGCCACCTTCCCTGGGACCCCGCAGCGGGGTGATCTGTAGAAATTCAAATCTCCACTGTTGAATTCAGACATGTGATTTTGTTTGTATAGCTCAAAAAATGCATTTACACATTGCATAAATCCTGTGGCTATCAATACATAAATAGAGAACACAGATTTTTGACAAATAATAGCAAGCATACAAGTGAGACTTAATATCGTTGATGGCATGGCACAAAGACAACTGCAGAATGTCTTTGTAAGTTTACATTTTGATAAATCAACATAATCTGTCTCATATTTGATATCTGTATTAGCTGTCAATTAACTGTATGCACCCATTGTTCATGCTGCAACCAGATCTCTTATTCGTTTCGCAGGCCATTATTTTAAATGACAACCTTCTTTTTTTTGCAGCTTATCGGAAATGAATGAACAGGGATGTCAAACAATTAGCAATGTAAAGAAAACCACGACACTGCACATATGTTAATGTTGTAAATTAGTGGCTGAGTAGTAATGAGTAGGTAATCCTATTAGATTATTTTTAGTGTTAGTAGGCAAAGTAAAATGTTATTACTTTTTAGCGTTTTGGCTTTTGAACCTACTGCATTGAAAAAGTCCCTGTTTAAAAGCCACATAGATAACTCGGGTGTGGAAGGTGGAGAACGGTGGTTAAATAATTAGGATTTCGTTTTTGGGTTATGTGTTTGTGTTCACACATTATGTCACCCTGCAGAAAAAAAGAAAAACATTTCTGCGCGTGTGTGGGGGGGGATAGACAAGCACAGGAAAGACACAATAAATGACAAAATAACAGTTTCGTTGACAGCTAAAGGGGTCAAGACTCAGGGTCAAGGGCCTGTAATTTCTCAATCTTGTATGAACTGAAATCCACAACAATCTATTACATACAATTAACTTAAATCCTGGCAGTGGCTGACATCTTTGCAGTAATCACAGTGTCCCTTTGATTTATCAGTAGCATCTCTCATTGTTGATGAGGTGGTTCCAACATCCATCAACACTTTTACTCACACAATTACTTTTAGGCCAGTGAGTGTGTGTGTGTCCGCATATATCATCAAGCCTGTCCAGGTGGATGGATGTTAGAAACAAACACAGAATAGTCTGCGTGTTATCTGTCTCTGGCAACAGAAGTTCTGCAGGCTGCATGCTGCAGACAGGAGCCCAGCGTTAATGGTGACTCTCATTGTTTCTTTGCTCAGTGTGGAGTTGACAGCAATTCAGGTGGAAGGCTGAGTGGGTGCGTGTGGCTATATTTTATAGCTTGAAGCTGCTGTACGTTATAGTATGTATGATCAGTATGTAACTACCACAAGTGCATCAAAAGATATTAATTTGACTATTTGATCATTTTTCAAAGAAAGTGGACTGAAACAAACCGGACAAGCTCGGCTGAAAGAATTGAGCCGATCAAATAACAGAGGCGAGCTCAAGCCAGTTCATGCACAACACAAGTCCTGCGACTGTCATGTGGGAGATATCGTTATCGTATGGTTCAATGTCTCTGATTAATAAGGCTCCCTGCTGATATCTTAATGAAAAAAAAAGAACCCTCTGGGAACAAAGCTACGATACATGCAATTAAAAAGATTGCACACAATGCCTCGTGGCTCTCCATTTATTAGCAAATACGGAGGATGGAGTGGCAGAACGACTTCAAGAGAAATGGTGAAGAGGAAGGAAGAAGCAAAAGAATGCAAGAGAGGGAGAGAAGGGGAGAAACGCAATGAGGCGTTGATTAGATTTGTGACTTTGACAAGATAATTGACGGTTGGGTAGAGGCAAACACTTAATCACTTCTCCCTCTCTCTCTCGCTTTCTCTTTTCATCTTTCTGTGCGAGTCTCTCCCTCTCATATTGTTGATGGGAGATGTCATTATAATGAAGCGTATTAGAATGCATTAGGGCCTGGGTTGTCTTGGGAAAGTCCTCACTCCTCACCCACTGACAGTTTTTATGGGGGACGTGAGAAGGCTGCAATATGTCCCTGCTGCAGCCTCAGGGTTGTAAGTAGAAATACAGGCCCATCTCCCAGAATAAATCCACTGCTCCGGGGGAAGACAAACACTCCAGAGGAGGAATGATAGAGTACAGCTGACTGATACAGACTCTTTAAGAAGTGAAAGGAGGGACAAAATATTACCATCTTCTCATCACCTTCCTCAAGAGTTGATTTGATTTTGCCTGGATAAAAATAATCACAGTGATGTGGGTTATCAGTGAATGGAGGAGAAAGTCAAGTAATTAAGTCCTCTGTTTTGGAGACATGTACAGTACAGTGTCCAAAGATTTTTTTTTTCTACCATGTTCCTCTGTCTGTCGAAGAAGCTCAAGAGGAAGTGGACAAATCTGCTGTTTAATGCTGCTTTCACTGAATCTCCACGAGGTCAGTTTTATGTATGCTCATCTAATGCAGGATGATGTAGGGAGCAAAGAGTGAAGAGGGATTCCATTTCTGTATCCTTTCCTCCCTCTGTCCTAACCCACCACTCCTCAGGACAACAAGGGGGATTCCCCTCTACGGCTTTTTTTTTTTTTTTTTCCTAATGTATGCTTTTCTTCATCCTATCATCTCTGGTCAGTCACCATCTGCTCCTGACACTACTCCTCAGGAGAAGGACGCAGAATGGATCTTTATATCCATCACTGGAAAAGTGGAAAGGGGGGGTGAAGCCCCTCGGCATCATGTGACTCTATTCTGGCTCAGTCCAGCCATCCATCACCACCTCTCTTTCATGTAAACCCGATCCATCCTCCTCTCCCTTCATCCAGACTGCTTTCCATCCATCTTTCCTTTGTATCCTCTTATCCTTCATCTCGCCGTGCCCTATCACCTCCGCTATTGCCCTTTTTTTTATGTCTTGCGAAGGTCAAGTCTATTTACCCCACACGGTGTTGCTGGTTTTCAGGAGCACTCTGGGTTAAGTGGGAGGTTTGAATGAACATCTGTGCAGTTGATTGATAACCAACAGAAGTGAGGATGATTTGTCTCTCTCCAGGTCTTACATGTGTTATCTGAGTGTTTGTGTGTTCTCGTTTAAGTAAGAGAGGAGTAAATTCCAGCAAAAAATAACTACTGTTCTTTTACAGTTTCTGAGAGAAGACATCCAAATTGACAAATTACATAACGGCTGTAGTTGTGATTGTAGTATATCATTATTGTTGAAACTTTTTAGGTGATCTGTTGCTGCACTGTCAAAGGGTTTACAGTATATCCTTCCTCACAAAATACTATCGGACTGAAAAGCTGATGGAGACTAACAGCCTCTGCTATTATGTTGAAATGATCAACTGCCACGCTGTCTAAGTGATAGGGTCATATCAGTGCACTAAGTTGTGCATGCAGGGGCTTTGACAAAAGAATACTTACTTTAATATTGGCATTGCTTGGTCCATGTAAGTGCTATTGTGTGAAGTGTGTACAATATGTGATGCATGTGTGTGTGTGTGTGTGTGTGTGTGTGTGTGTGTGTGTGTGTGTGTGTGTGTGTGTGTGTGTGTGTGTGTGTGTGTGTGTGTGTCTCACCTGTGTGATCCGCGGATGGGTACACTTGCTGTTGATACCGTTGTGCTCCAGCCACTGGTTCTCGGGGTGGGGGCAGTGCTGCTTGAGGGTGCAGCGGTTCTCACCTTTACACCAAACACACCCAAACAGTGGGTCTGCTTTAAGACACAAACCACAGCTTCCACGCTGGGCGTCGCACTTGTAAAGATGGACTGCACAGGAGAGAAACAGGGAAGGTGGGAAAGAAAACAAGGGACGGAGGTAATGATGGGACGAGAAAGAGAAAAGAAAAGTGAACAACCTTCATACAAAAGATATAAGAATTGTAAAAGCAGGTAAATTCATTTAGGCTGAAACACAAACACCAACAAATATTTTGGCTGTTTACCCAAACCTTTCGATGTCTACCAGCAGCTCCAAGAGAACAAACTGAACATTTTGAGACAAATTCGCTGAGATCTTTGTCTCATTATCACTCCATCTATCATCATCTCTATATACTCCCACCCTGTCTCTTTGAGTTTCCAACACTGCTGCCTCCCGCCTCTCTTCACCCACCACACATTTAACATTTCATCTCCATGGCAACGGACCAGCCATTTTATTTTTAATTGCCATTAAATTCGTGTGTGATCTGCCCATCAAAAAATGCCCTCGCAGCTTCCTCCACCGGCAAACAGAGGTGGGAGGAGGTTAGAAGAGGACTCTCGAGTTCAAGCGTCTCCCCCTCTCTCTCCAACTTGTGTTACTTCTTTGATTCTACACTTATGCTAAAGGATATGTTTTGTAGACTGCATTTGACTCAGACACAAATGCACACCACCACAAACACACACAAGCCCTTTATAAATGTTGCCTTGCAGCGCAGTGTCAAGTTGGCATATAATCCACATTTTAACAATACGTTTCTCATGCCTGCCTCCACCGCCTTTGGTTAAATAAGTTGTTTTCCCGTCAGAGAACTACAACCCCCAGCATGCTGTTTTTTTTTCCTACCCCAGCATGAATCACTTGCAGTGGTGGATTGCCAGTGGCCACACTGAATCAAGCTCAGCAGCTGAATCCTGAGTGCTTAAAAATCCAGCACTGAGATGTCATACCAGCATGTGCATGAGTAGTAAAGAGTTGGACAGAAAAAAATCAGGGCAGAGAAATTTGACTTACAATGTACCTCTTTGCTCTCCACATATCAAGACAAGTATCACATTAACTTTGCTTGCTGAGATTCATAACTTTAATTTTGGGTTTTCATTTTGTATTGGTCATTTTTTTTGTACAGCGAAAGCAATATACGTAACCAATATTGCTCTTCTTAAATTTATGCCAGTAAAGCGCATTATATGACAAAAGAAAATGAACGACCAATAGATTTCCAGATTCCAACAGAGGTAATAACAGAAAATAAGAGAAACAGCAGAAAATAAAAAAAATATTTGAGAGGAGGTAAGAAAATGGAATTTAGAGAGATGGAAAGAGACTCAAAGACAACAGCGATGTTGAGGACAGGCAGACGGACAGAGCGTGAGACAGGGAGGGGAAAGAGAGACCTACAAAAGGAAAGCGTAAGAGAGGGATGTGTTAAAGTTAACCACTCCACATTGCAACATCAGGGAATGGATGCTGCACCTCAGCCTGTTGCCATGGAGACGGGCTCCAAGGGCAACAATGGCGAGGCAGCAGCTTTACTGTGTGTGTGTCTGTGTGTGTGTGTGTGTGTGTGTTTAAGTGACAGTTTATAGTAGACTATTTCGACTAATTGTGTGTATGTGTGTGTATGTTTGTGGTTTCCTATGATACTGTGAGAACGATGGAAAAAGCTGATATGGATTCAGAATGCATGTGTGCACATGTGTGTATGAAAGTGTGTGTGTGCGCATGAGTATACACACGCTGGTTCCTCTGTGCATACTCACCTTTGTTGTGGGCGGGGTTGTCGATGCTGAAATCTCCGTTCCAGATAACGGTCAGCTCCACGGGAAGACTGCTCATCTCCATCCCATCATAGAAATACTATCACCATGGCAACCAGAAAGGGAAAGCAAAAATGGAGAAGAGAATGTAAGAGAGAGAGAGAGAGAGAGAAAGTCTTTAAACTGTTTATTATCTCCAAGTTCAAAAGCCTCTGTCATGACAATACTTCTTTGAATGCAAAATACATCATCAACAGGTGGCTGTACACACAGTGTATACCAAAAATAACTCAAACACACATGCACTGAATTCACAACCACACACTATACACACCAGAGAGCGTTCAGAGATGAGATTATTTTTCATTTGGTTCGGTAACACGAGCAGCATGGAGGGCTGGTGCTAGAATCATAATTTTCTGCTAAATTACAGCTTCCCTCCTTCACTGCTCAATCAAAGTACAATATTTGGAATGTACTATGATTATACACACAAAACCCACAGACATCTCTGCACACAGACACTGACACATACACTTAGAGTGATGAAGATAGACAGGAAGATGGGATGTTATTGTATCAACAGACGATTAGCATTGATACTAGCATAAAACCTTTTTCATGCTCGTCTTTCATTGCTGTCAGAGCATTATTCAGTCGGTGAATGGGGCATCATTGCAGGCATGGCCGTGTAAGAGACAAAGTTAGGTTCTTATCTCATCAACCCACTGTCTAGCTGGAAGACCAAAAACCCCTCAGCTGGAATCAGTGTGTGTGCGTGCAGCTGTATGTGTGTGAGGGAGATAGGAAATATTTTATAGGTAAAGTTTATAGAAATGGGGCGTTCTTTATAGAGATTGTGTTGGTGTGAGGGGTTGGGGGGTTGGGTGGTCAATGATGACATGTCACAGGGAATGACACAGTAAAACAAGCACACCGGCACACACACTCTTCCTCACCGATGTGTTCTGACACTGCACTGAGGAGCTGTTGAAGCGCAGGGCAGGAACTCTGTGCTCGTTTCCTTGGATGGTCAGCAGGCACTCGTAGCCTCGCTGTCCAGACTGGGGCTGAGGGAGGTTCTTAGCCCGTAGGGTGATAGGCTTCACCACATTGACTGGCACCAGTATCCTTTCCGCAGGCAGCAACTGGGGACACCCCTGGGGGAGAGACAAAAAGGCAAGAAAGGTGCGTTAGTGGGTCTCAGGCATACGGCAATTACAAGGAGATCCTGTAATGTCATTTTTGAGCTTTAGATGCTTCTTGCTTTTAAATGGATTCTGCTCTTGAGTGTTATTAGAAGGGCCGTTTATCTGTCACACAAAGCGCAAAGTCAAGTGAACAGTTGTCTTTTTTTGCATTCCAGAGGAAGAATGGTTAAATGTTAGTGAGACAACAAACTCTATCAGTTCCACTTTTACTCTTCAGATTAACCATTAGACACTATACTTCATATCCAAAGGACCATTCAGACAGAATAATAATTTAGGTACAAATCAATGCAGCCTTCTCGTGTAAACCGTGATGACATAATTTAAAATCTATGCACATCAACAGCTGCCAATTTTAGTATCACATAAATCATTTCATACTCCTAGCCTAGATGCTGGTCTAAAATGACCTCTGTGCCTGCTGAAAATTGATAATTAAAGTTTTGGACAGATTACAAATACAAATCAAACTATTTTTAACCACCGCTCTGTCATATTATTAGTGGTAAAATAGTAAAGAGCCGACGTTTAGAAAAGTTGTTTAAATAAAACAAACTGGTGAGGCTCAAACATTTAAAAAAATTGCTAAACCCTGATTGACTCAGTGTGCTGTATACTCTCTGAGACACCAACACTCACATCAGGTATCCGACCAGCCAGCAGCACTTCACAAACATTAGTTTCATTTAATGACAATACCACTTCATTGTGAACTGTTTTCAGTGTTTGGTGCTTGTATTTGTGATTTTCCTGTTGAGTTGAGATCAGCTGTGTCTCTTGGTTCGACAGTCCCAGGACCTGCGCACATTCAATGAGTGAAGGACTAGCTAAATAGGTACTCTACTGTCATTAACCACAGGAGGGAAGCATTAATTGATTCAGTGAACCAGATACTTATACAGAGATTATTTAAGCTCTCAGTATTTGTATGCTTAGTCGTTTTGTTTGATCCAAATTTAGGGTCTAAAGACAGACTGTCAAGCATTTTATGGTATATTTCTGATTTTTCTGGAGAAAGATGCCAAAGATGGACCCAAAAAGGTGGATTTCTGCCTGTGTAGTAATTGGGCAAGAATGAGTGACAGGGGATGAGGGAGCAAGAGAGAGAGACACGAGTGCCTTAGCAATTGGAGGCCTAAAATTAGCATCCAATCAATTCAGGTGTGGGGAGCTGGTTAAATTTAGAGCACCTATGACTTGTCTGAAAGATGAAGAGGAGCAGAAAGAGGAGAACAGGTGAGGAGAGGGGAAGAGATGGACACAGAAGGACAAACTAGGGAGACCAGAGGGAACAAGTGACAGAAAAGCATTAGCAAAAGAACAGGAAAGTGACTGACAAGCAGAAGTGAAAGGTGAGAGAGGGGGGTGGCAAAGCAGGGTAAAGATAGTAAATAGAGAGCAGCGCTTCCCGAAGTACTTTGCGGAATGTTTCATGTTTCTGCCGAACAGTGGTGGATAGATAGAGGCAGCAAAAAATGAGAGAGAGGCACAACAAAAGAACACAGCAACTGAAAGAGGCAAAAAAATGCCATTAAGCATATGTGACAGGAGGAGCTTTAGCATGTCAAAGAGAGAAGGAAAGAGGGTGAAGAGAAGGAGAGCAGATAAGGTGAGCCCCCGCGCGGATGGAGCTGGGGGGGAGTGAAGCATGGCGCACGTTGAACTGGGTGATAACACTTGTTTGAAGTTCATTAAAAGCCACTTGATTGGGTTAGGCTGAGTGACTGACTGACTGGATAGCTGTGTGGTGAGAGAGGGGAACGCTCTGTGACACTATTCACAAAGTCATTATAGATAAATGACACACAGGGTGAGTGAGTTCAGTGGTGGAGGAGAGGAAGGCAGAGATGGTGAACACGTGTTTGCTCTTCCAAATCTCATTTTCCTAAGAACGAAGGGTCATATTTGGAGAATGAAAAGGAGTGGGAGAGCAAAGAGAGATGCAATCCATTTTTAATCACATCTCTTCCAGTTAATACACTTGAACAATAGAGACAATAAATCTGATCTGGTTTGTGGAAATTAAGGCATGGAAAGCACTGGAGTATGACTTAACACGGTGACTTAAACTGAATCTTCAAAACACAGATCTACGCTGATAGTGGCATATGGTGATGAGGTGACAGGATTTCACACACATGCATAAGATGTGTGTCCGCGTGTGTGCACAGCCACGGGGCGTAACGGTTAAACTGCACTGAAGTGTTCAAAACCCTAAAACTCAAACCAAAACTATCTTTCTTGCGCATGCAAGCAGATTCAAGGTTAACACACACTGACATTTTAGTGTACGCACACTCACTCACTCACTCACACACACACACACACACACACACACACACACACACACACACACACACACACACACACACACACACACACACACACACACACACAAACACAAAGAAGAACCTATAGCCTTGGAATTGTTTTACAATATAAAATAAATGTCATAGTCAGAAATCATCTCAGGCATCATGTGTCTTTATGACAACATTTCTACAGAGATGGAAAACTTCAAAATGCAAATTTTAACTGTTACTGACGAGAGACACACACACACACACACACACACACACACACACACACACACACACACACACACACACACACACACAGCCCCATGAACACTTCCCAAAATTCCCTTTACAACAGTGACATTGGAATATATATAAATGTTTTACAGCAAAACTCCAAATACCAATCCATGCAGTCTGCAGTCATCTTTCTAATCTTTGGCTGTCACATATAAAAACATTTTGACACATACACACATAGACCAACACACAGGTTTATTTGCACTCACAAACTGGAGTCATCTGCCCTGGGATTTTGAAGCAGACTTCCCTCACCACTACATACATTAACACAAACTGCCCTGTCAACCTTCCCAGAATAACAAGCTTCCATTCTCCGTGCCTTCTCAAAAATCAATAAAACCTTAATTCTCACCATTTTTGAATTTTTTTTGACAGATGAAACAGCAAACTATGAAAACACAAAGCATGCCACATTGTTGCTTCTGCAACAATGAAAAATTTGTGATATGGAATTTACAAAAAAGCAAGTGTGAATGTTGGAGGTAGCCTGTGTTTTTCCTCCGACTTAGCTCAGATTTTCCTGTTTGTAGGTAAACATACACACTCAGACACACTTGTTTAACATACTGTGATCATTGCCAGCTCTTCCTGAGGCCAAGTAGGGTTTTATTGGTTTGGACAAACACACATGTATATCCCCTTGTTGGCTAGAGATGTTGATGGTATTGGCAGTGATGCTCGCTGTCGCTGTTGAGATTTATGTCAATGTTAAGGTGATTTAATGTCGGTGCTTTTATTATCATTCCCCACTCTGTCAACTCCCAACAATTGAGGAGCGACAAATAGCGGAGGAGCAGATGCATATTTACACACTGACACATCTGCATAAACCACATACTACATTAAGACATACTATAAATATATACACAAGATATGCATCACCATACAAACACAGAAATGTTGATATAAAACTATAAGGCTATAAGGCTTCATGCTGTTGACTGCATGACAACCACCAATAAGAGAATGAGAAGGAGAAGACTCTGAAAACGTAAGATATGATAGTATGGTAATGATAGAAAACTCATGGAAACTAATGACAGCATGTTAAACAGATAATTTAGCATAACAAACAAGCTATTTCTGGAAGGCGAGGTTGGTATTGTTTTTTTTAATGTTTCAATTATGTGAGCATAATGTTTATGTATCCACAGGTCAATGGCTAGCTTTTTCACACGATGAAGTAAGTTTGATGTTACACGTGCCTGTAAAGCTGTGAACTTCACTGAAAGTCTTACAGTCATATAATGAAGGACTTGCCATAAAGCACCTGACAAATAAAAGTACCTGTCAATAGCATGACTCATCATTCCCACATAATAAGCTCTGACTCCTGAAAAACTAAGTTGGCACCTCTTTTTTTGTTTCTATATAATTATCCTTTATTCTTCCTCTCTCCATCGCTGACTCATTGTTTTGTCTGACTTCACCTCTGATTCTTAGTCATGCTCATTGCTTTGTCCCTCCTTCATTTATATCTATCCAAAGGCAGCCTGTGTTGTTCGTCCTATCTAGCTCACTGACCCTTCTCATTTCTCTTATCAACTGGCTCACTGATTCTCACCCCCCCCCCCCCCCCCCCATCCTCCCTCCCTCCTTCCTGACTCCTTTTATTCTTGGGACCTACTTAGATTGGATAATTAGAGGCTGGTGGGAGGTGTGAAGGGTGGAGATAGGGAAAGTGACAGAGAGTAGGAAGCAGAATGGGAACTGTGAATGTAAAAGCCCTTGGCATAGTTTGAAGCTAAGGAGGGAGGGGGGGTGAGGGCGGAAGAGAGGGAGAGAGAGAGGCCCATAATTATAGCAGTGTAAGGTGTGAAGATGAAGTGGATCTTAGGTTTTTACACACACACACACACGCGCACACGCGCACACACACACACACACACACACACACACACACACACACACACACACACACACACACACACACACACACACACACACACACGCACACGCCTTCCACACAACTTACGAAGAGCCCCACTTAACAAGCCTCTGTTTTAACATACCCAACAGAGCCTCGAGCAAAGACACTCTCCTGCTGTCCCACTCTCCATCCCTGCTGCTCCTCACCTTTGTTTCTATACCACCATTTTACTCTCCATCTCAAATATTTTCCAAATAACGTTTCACCGGATACTTCTTTTCCCCAGCCATTCTTTAGTTTCCCACCCTGCCTTTGTGCCCTTTTTCTTAAAGGGACATTGTGATTAATTATAACTTTCTAGTTCTGACTTTATTTTAAGGTAAGATCAAAAGTTAGTTCACCTTAAACGTTGGTCATAATCAATCAAAAGAATGGAAAAGTCTGTGAATTTACTACTATCATAGGAACAGTAGTCAGTCGGTGAACTCTTGACAGTGTGAGTGATCATTTCCCTGTTTGCTAATTCCAAATAAATTGATCTAACCCAGGAGGGGGATGTTTAAAGCCTGTATGATTATCTGGCTGTTCGTGTTTCTGTCTCTATGGGGCCTTTTTGTCATTGCTGTGTTTTCTGATGTAAGCTCTTTAATCTTTCACTTTCAGCACCTTTTTGTCATTTTCTTCCAACTTTGTTTCATTTGCTTTCATCTCCAATTTTCCAATATCCTTTTTTCTCTCTTTACTCTGCGAATACTCAACTGAGTCCTCGACAGTCAGTGCCTGCACATGACATTGATCTGTCTATGAATCGAACCAAAGCACCACTCCCTACTATTTCTGTCTAATATTGGCAGCCGACAGCTATTACCATTGGCATTTAGCTTCTTTAATAAAATTATCCTGATCACTTGATCAATAAGTTCCGGGTAAATAAACTCCGCAACATTGATCACTATAGTACAGTTAAGACGTAAGCAACACAAGGACACAATCATGCAGCAATGTGCAAGGAGGCAGTGATATGTATTCAGTAGCATTAATATTTCTATGAGTTTTGTATCTCCCTACCAGCTGAATATATTAGGGAAAGGGTTGGCAGCAGCTCAGGATATGAACATGCTGTGTTGTAGACTGGAAAAGAAGAAAGGGAAATATCCTCCTGTGGTTTTCATCAGACAAAGAGAACAGGAAGTGTCCCCAGTTTCATCAGTTTCTTTAGGGGAGACTATGCGTGTTCTTTAGGGATGGGGGTGCAGTCTTAAATACAGCTAAATATGCAGGTAAACAAAGCACAACCTACTCATTAATGCGACAGTAGTGGACAAGAATAACTAGTGGCTTTCTTCAGTGTAACTAAATGAGGCTGTATGCATGTTCTTTGTCAGCGAGGCTCAATCAGACTGGCTCAGTCCTTGAGATGTGTGGAGGGCAAACAGGGACGTGGCCTTGGTTAATGTGCCAACAGGCAAACGTCTGATCCGTGTGCCCATATCATTGCTGGCATGAATAAAAAGGCACCCACTGTACACCCAGGCCCTGGCTTTAACTCTGTCCTGCGATGCATACTAACAACAAGCTCAACCAGTAGGGAGATTTGCCTGGCCTCATTCATTAGCATAGAGTTAAGGGATTATTCAGATCACTGCCTGAAATCCCTTAATTGTAATAGTACACAAAAATTCATCTGCAGCAAAAAGAGGCCATCCCATTCCACAGAGCAAAGTTGACTTGTTGCCCTTTTTTCAAATTTGGGAATGCTTCTTTGGGATGGCTGTGTGTGTGCATGTTATTAAGCTTGTGTGTCTAAATTATAAATTCAAAACAGCAACCAAAAATCTGGCAGCAAATACATGACCCTGGATTGAAGGGGTTAATTAAAAGCAAATTAAAAGTCATTAAGCCTTCAAAACACCTGCTTTTTCCGAAACATGTAAAAAAAAAAAAGAAAAAAAAAGGATGTCATTAATGTGTTAATACCAAATCCCCCCTCGCTTTTATTTAGGATTTTCTTTCAGACAGCAACACAATAGGAGAGGATTCACACATTATTATCCAGAGTCAATATTGACCACCAGCGCCCAAGCTAATTGGAAAAGTAAACCTGCAAAGATTCATGCGTGGGTCTAACTAAGCAGAAGGTTCTGAAGGATAATGGAAATGGTGGAAAAAGAAAATAATATCGTCTGTGCAGGTTGAATGGCTTGGGGGAAACATGGGAGGAATAACACAATTGAGAGCAGACTGCTCATCAAAGGAGGCAATCTGGCTAAGCTTGTCCCTGCCCGTCGTGCGGCGTCTGCCAACCCAGACATGAGCACTAGTGATCTTCATCATAGCTCACCTCAGGCTAGGATTAACAGGCCACTAACTCCCTGTAAAACCCTCCCCCTGAAAGCCACAGTGAATTGGCAGTGTACAAGCAGGCAAAAACTGCAGACAGATAACCACACACACACACACACACACACACATATATATATATATATATATATATATGGTACATATATGCATAAATATAAATAGAAGAATGCAAACACCCAAACATGCTGTACCTACAACCCCACAACACAGCATAGACACTAACCTGCTTGGTTTGCCCTAAAGGCTACTACTGTTGCAGTGACTCTAAATCAGAGTGAACCTCCTCGTCGGATGGGGAGTGGCTAGGTTGGGGGCATTTACTGAATGTTCCCCCATCCAGCGAGTGCCTTGTCCTCTGCAGCAGAGCAGCCTAATTACAGTGGGCTCTGCTTCGACGGGAGTAGAACTGGCTGCCAATACTATTGATAATTCACACAGACTAAGCTGTCGCAGCGAATAGGGATGGGCCAGTGGAAATGACTCAGTTTTATTAGCTTCCACTGCCCTTTGATGTGCAGTCAAGAGCGAGACATGCCAAGAGACTCATGCCAAATGGAAGCACTACAGCTGAAAGGTGTCTCAATCCTTTTAACATAACTCTTTTTGCATGCAAAACCTCGAACGACAGCTATTAGTCTCCCATAGTCAAACATTTCCCCTCAATTTTTTTCACCATGTTTTATAACTTTGCTGGCTCAATATGAAGAGGCTGGATGGAGCTGGGCAGCAATAAAAAAAACTACGGGGATTTGTAGACATTGTCTACATGGGCTACATTTTGACAGTTTTTAAATCTATAGGCAGAGGGACTGCTAGAAAATTTGGGCCCCTTGACAACAGCTCAACAACAAGTTTAACATAAAAAAAAAAAAAAAAAAAAACACTCCCACAATCCCTGCCTTGTTCGAGAGCCTTGTCTAGGTCTGGCATGAGTTTCCCTCCTTAGTGCACAGCGGTCTACAAAGGGACTTGATGTCTGAGCAGCTTGGAAACAACACAGAAACCTCAGCCCTTGTTTAGGACTCACCTCAGGCTTCTTGACTCGTCCCTCCTGGAAGGAACATGTGCGAGGGTCGTGGGTGCAGTCATGTCTGTATTTACACCAGTGGCACTGGTAGGGACTGCTCACACATGACAGACACCTGAAAGGAGAGCAGAGTAGAGTCTTGAATTAGCACTGAACTGCAGCAAATACACTGAAAAACTAAAGCTCAACAGGCCCTCTTATTTATTTATACAACACAATTTCAACATCTGAAGAATCAATGTCAGTTTTTTTTCATCAATATGAAGGATTAGAATTACGACAAGCTACCTACTAGCAAGTTCCAACTTTAAATGCCAAGAGAGAGACACACACACAAATTGACTACAAATACTGCAAGCCTTGACCAATCTGGTGAAATATTTACTTCTGGCACTCAGAAATTGGTACATGGAAAAAGTAAATTACACATTGTTGAATACTTTGATTGAGGTGCATTTTAAAGCTGTGAGTAGAGACAGACTTACGACTTGTGCACGCTACAGTTGTAGAAGACAAAACTTGTGTTTGCAAATGCCAGGCCTGTCTCTTTGGACTTGAGATAGAGCTGAACAATCTGGTGGTCACCTACAGAAAACAGATCACAGTAATAAAAAAAAAAAATTGCAGTTTGATTTACAGAGAGACAGGATGTTCTGTACTCCCATAAAAAAAGCAAGAAAAAGACAAAAAGAATAAGAACAGAAGCAAGAATTGCTTTTGTTCCAGTGCACATTTACTAAACCCATTACTGACAGTTTCATTCAACTCTTGAAACAAATAGGGGAAACAAAAACAGTATTATAATGGTAATGGTAACATGTCACAGCTACTTTTCTGGCATAAGCAGTGAGTAGACACGTTTAAAGAGCCCTGACTTGTATAATAATGATTTCATTCACTTATTCAAAAACCCCTTTTCAGTGTCGAGTCACGTTAGTTTTTCCCAGAAGGAGAGGATGACTGCACTTCTTAGAGCCACAAGTGATCAGCTTGTTGCACTGGTAAAGGCAGTATCTTGAGAGAGAGGGAGAGTAGAAGGGCTTTGTTGGGTTAAGTCTTCCTATTCCAGTCGTCTTACAAGAAACAAAAGTTGGTGCACACAAATTTCCCTTGGGATGTACAATATTCCCCCAGAAAAGTCTTTGAGGGTGTCTTTGACAAGGTAAAGGGAGAAGATGAAACATAAACCGTGTGTGTGTGTGTGTGTGTGTGTGTGTGTGTGTGTGTGTGTGTGTGTGTGTGTGTGTGTGTGTGTGTGTGTACAAGCTTGCGCCTCCCTCATCTGTATTTGGTGTGTCCTTTTGTCTGGCACTAATGAAGGAGTTCATGTTTAATTCAACAGCACATCCACACATATAACTGCTCTACCTCTCTGCACTACCTACGTACCTCTCTTTCTCTCATCCCCACTCTATCTCTACACACAGGTCTCTTCACTTCCTTCCACACTGCGACTCCTTCTTCTCCCCTGTGTCTCCCTCCATCTCGCCAACAAAGAAGGAATCATTCATCAATCACAGCAAAGCACCGCTGACAGCGGATCTGTCCTAATTAGGCCACCTAAATGTTACCTTGAAGCCTGCTAACACTATCTATCCCTCCCTCTCTCTTCACTCCATCCGTCGCTTTCCCTTCTCTCTCTTTCAACCAAGCTGAGACTAATGAGTACTGGTAAAAATGGAAGATAAAAGATTCAAATATGTGAAAGATTTTTCTCCTCCTACAACAAGAAAATCGTGTGTGTTTGGGGATGTTTGAAATACGCAAAAATTAAGGAGAAATGCCGTATGCCTCATTCATGCGTGTCTCAGATTACATATTTACACATCTATGTTTGCATGACTGAAATATTACTAGCTTTACATGTGGCTGACATGGCAAACACTAAACAAATGTTTTTTTAATTCCCCAAAGCACCCTCAGGCTCACTGTCAGCTGCACATCTGTACATATGTGCAGTCTGATTGTAGATTACTTTATTGTAACGGTCTAATGTGTTTGTTTATGACCGTGTATGTGTGCGAAATTCTTCTGCTCTTGTGGGCGCACTGAATTAATGAAGGGAAATGTGAATATATGTGTCTGTGTGTGTGTGTGTGTACAGCCAAGACCAAAAAGGTCTCACTCGCAGGTTTTTGCTTTTGAATTTAATATCTAACCAACAGACAGATTACATTTTTGAAAATGACACGTGCAGTTGTGCATACCATGTTCTTTAGAGCTCACACATCAGTAGTCTAAAAATCACCTGATCATTACTTGGAATGTAAATTTTTAATATCATTGATAGATCCCCATCTTTTTCTGCTTTTTTAAAGAAAATATGGAAAAATTGCATTTTCATTATCTCTACACGAGGCCACATAAGGGCGGGTGGTGAAGGATTGACTGCCTGCAGACAGAACATTCCCAGATGGGAGCTTTGTTCAATTAGACAACGCTTTGCCAACCCCAGAGAGGGGAGGTGAGGAGCAGGGGAAATAAAAGAGAAAAATAAAAATATCTTCCATTCTTTGTGTGTGAATGAATATTGGTAGAAATGTTTCAACTGTTTGTCTCTCACAAGCAATGGAAATGGTGACACCGTCTGTGGGAACTCTCTAATCTCCTGGCTCGATGTTAGTTGAAACGCTGTAGTAGGAACACTTGACTGTGCAGCTTGATATTCTCCTTTTTGCACTGAGTTTAACTGGGGTCCCATCACGTTGAGGGAGGGAGGTAAATAAATACCACAGCAGACTAATGACTAATGTTCATTCAATTACTAAACATGTCCTAAGGCAGTGCTCCAAGGCCTGCTGAGTAACTGAAGGCAACCAGAAAACAAAAATTCATAGAACACTCGTTGCCCTAGGAGTAGCATACTTCTGACTGAAGGGGAAACATCCAGATGATTGTGTGCCTCCTTGACAGATGAGCATGTTTGTATTCAACATGTTCTCTAATGTAGACAACTAGCTGATTCCTGATATTATCAGCTTGTACCCTCCAGATCACAGGCTCTAATTCCATATACAGAGACATGTTCTGCATATGTTCATAATTCAAACATCAAAAAGCCCAAACTGTGACATGCACCACTTGATTGTGTGGAATATTTAAAGTTCTGATCAATTTGTTTCTTTTAGACATTTCACCTTTGTCAACGATAATGCGTGGCATTTCCTTCTCAGCAGGGGAGAAGCACTTAATCCGGTTTCCCTCCACCAAGCCGTTCATCTCAGCCAGGTCCTGGAAGGTACAGTTGACACCTGCAGAAAGCTCCGGGACATTATGGGCTTCCAACACCAACTGCAGAAGAGAAATATAGAGAAGTGTGTTACAAGCTGACAGTATTCTATAAAATATTAATCTATACTATATATTTGATGAACAGCAATTGCATGGACTGATGTAATAAACATAATATGAAAGTGATTAGTAGCTGATAGCACCAGCTACAGATAATGAAGATATGGAGGATTCAGTTAAGTTTCAATGGCTTCATATAAACAACAGCAGATAATCACACTGTGAAAATGATTCATCAGTTTAAAATACTAGTGATGAAGCATGCATTTTGTAATTTCTCCTGTGGTCAGAGACAAATAAGTTCGATATGTGCCCCAACTGTTGTTTGGCTACAGTGCTGACACATCTGAGACCTTCAGATCAGTTTTGGAGCCAATATGTTCTTCAAATGTGACTGAAACCCAATATTGCTGAGGAGAGGAACAGCTGCAAGTTCTGTGCAGAGTAAAGATCCATCTGCAGCATGGTCAGCGGCCAGAGGAGCCACTGGGGGATTCTTGAATGAAGCATCAGATGCATATCCTGGCCAGATGTCCAAACAACATCAAAACACTCGGCTGCAGAGATACATAGATTGACTTCAAACTGAAATCAGAGCCACCTTAACAGGCCATTTCTGATGGCCACAAGCACTACTACCTTCCCAGCAACCTCCCATAATGCTTTGTGGCATATATGAGCTGGAGGGATTTCACATTCTGTCCCGACTCTGTGGCTCTAGTGCAACGTGTTCGGAGGATGAAGTGAAAGAAATGACACAAGCACAAAGTATGGAGCGAGGAGGAGATGGCAGAAATGAAGTACATTATGAAAAGAGGTTAGAGGAGGAAAAATAGTAGGAGGACTGAGGTGAACACATGCGGCAGTGAACAATTAAAGAGAGGAGAAAGGTTCAAGCACACAGACTGCTGGACAGCGAGGGAAAAGAGGACTCTTTAGGAAATAAAGAATGCAAATTTCCCCACTTGATTTGAAACTGCTGTGTAAGCTCTCTGTACCTCAGGGGGAAAAAAAACAGTTTCAGGTGAAGCAGAAGGACAAAAGAAGAACAAAAAAACTGTCCTTGAATAAAAGGAGAAGAAAAAAACAGGTCTGTGGAGGCAGGTGGAGTAGGGTCAAGACCAAAATATACATATTGATGGGAACTGTGTCTGCAAATGGGCCCTGGTCTAAGCATTGATTCGCGGCATGGCTCGCCATACACTTGTGATGTGACGCTGAAAGCTGCCTCAGCGACAGAGAAGGGCTGACCTGCACTGTTTTTATATTGCTGTTTAATAAAAAGGAGACAGAGCTGTTGTGAACAGATACATAGCATCCCACATAAAATAGAAGTGCATGACTGGGCTTCAATCTCTTACACACACTCTCCCTTCTCACCTTCTACATCTCTCGCTTTTATTTATTTTTCCTTTTAAAAGAAGGCAATGCAGCCAGACCAAGAGCTTCCTCAATTACATTTCGAGTAGTCACAGATAAGCCCAGCCACAGCACAGCCACATAAATATGAAAATAACATACTTGAGTTAACTGAAACATCCACCACACATACAGCACAAATGGCCTCCTGTCATTTCTAAAACACGAAGTCTGCTGCTGGGAGTATGTGATGCTGTTAATGTTGCCATGGTGAAAAAAATATTCCAGCTGCATAGACAATTTATTCAAAAGCACTCAGATGCCACAAAAGGCAGGAGATACAAATATTTTGACTTGAACTTTATATTATTTTACATTAAGTATAATAAAGTAAGTCCTAAGTTAACAAATGCCATTGCCGATAATTTATTGTAATGTATAAAATCATACTAATGACATATGAGAACATTTTTCTATTTTTGGTTAGAACTCGTATAGGTTTTGTAGTGACGCATACAGAAATAATTCCTACTGGAGCTTACAGAATACAAGAAGAAACTTTTTATGAACGACCAGAGAGAATTACAAGTCAAAGAAAATAATGGCCTTTTCTAGAATGGGCACGACTTCAGTGTCCTTGTTTTTCTCACGAATTCCTGTGCTTTATCTTCCCAAACAAATATTTAATAATACAAAGGTCAAGGAGGAGTCCCTGACTGTCTGCCAGAGGCCTCTGCCCGGCATTTAGCTGGATGGGATATGTGCGGCAGAAAGGTTAAACACTCTAAAGACTCAGGCTTGGGCAACATCACACACACACACACACACACGCACGCACACACACACACACACACACACACACACACACACACACACACACACACACACACACACACACACACACACACACACACACACACACACACACACACAAATATCATTAGAGTGATGCAGAGGTGCACCTCTGAAAACCAACAGCTCACATGTGACCCTCTGAGCTGCACAGATGGAGTCATTCTGGCTTGACTTTAGAAAATTAAATTGCATATTTATGCACTTACTTGAACTATAAGATTCAAAACCATTTCCAAACAACCATTAAACAGGAAATGGAATTGAAATGTGACATTCAGTGTTACTACCTTTAAAACGATCTATTTCTCAACACACTAAGGTTCAATAGAGAAATATAGCAAGCCCTCAGAGGTATACAGTAGTACAATGTATTTAGGTCATGTCAATCTTCTCCTGAACCTACGATACAATCATACAGTTACAAATATTAGAAGTCATTTGTTCCTGTCACAATAATAATAATTAAAAAAAAAAAAACAGCAAATCAAAAGAGGACTTTGGACGGGGTGAGAGCTGATGTAGTACAAACGGATACAGTGAGGAAACTCATGGTTCTATTTGAATGATTTCAATCAAATTGACAAACAATGTGTATCACATTCTCCTTATGAGTCCAAACGAGTCCAATGAGTTACAAAACTACAATGAAAACAATAATCCAAGTACTTGTCGTTCTCCAGCTCCTGCAGAGATATATTTTTGTAAGAATATATCGCCACTCCTTGTACACTAATCAATACACTTAAACAATCAAAAACAATTCAGACTCTTTAAATCTGGCAGCAGTTTTAGAATGAAATGCCCAGGGCGAAAAGTGCGGCATTTAGCTGCCAACAATCACAATAAACACAGCTGAGCCAAACTCTATGCTGTTAATGATTGTTGACATTTGCTGGGAGACGATTTCACTGGACAGGGCTGTAAGTTGTGAGGTCAGGATTTGAAGGATGCATGCTGGCAGGCAGTAAAATGATACGAAGCAGGATTATAGAGTTAACACTGGCCACTAATCAGTATTTAGAGCATAATTACATCGTATTACAAATTATGCTTGAGTGTGATATTGTCAATCTGCCAGACAAGATTTTCTCACTAGCAACATATTCAGCTATTCTCACTGTTTATTGCAACGTGGCACCACTGAACCAAATGCTTAAAGTCTCTTCTTTTACTGATAGAAAAATATACTGATTGACAAGTAATTAAAATTTTAGCACATTTTATATTCCAAGTGGCACAAGAAAGAAACATAGTCAGTTAATGACAAGACGTTTTAGGACATCTGAACGGAAAAGCAGCACCAGTATTGTTTGACGGATGAAGAATATGTAACTGTGATGGGCTAGCCATAATATGGCAAACATTGTGCCTTTCAAACCTCAAAACAATTATTTTTTTTCCCAGTAAATATGATGCAGTGTGTTTTCATCCACTCACCGTGACACTAAACTGGGACACTGATATGTTGTTCGGATGGACACTGAGTCGCACACACTGCTTGATGTCCGATGCAAAGCGCCGGGGCTCTGATGAACGCTCACATTTCTCCTTTCTGGCGCACCTGCAAAAAACACAAGAGGGGGCGTTATTCACGGATGACAAATACAAACATGCGCGTGCACACATACATGCGCACGGTAACCTGATCAGGGCTTACCCCTTTCCACTTGTTGGCATCTGGGAACGGGGGAATGTCCCAGCCCTCCCTGACAGGTGGCGTTACACACATTTATCATATTTCCTCTCTGGCGGTGTACCAGCTACAGTGGTCAGTGAATAGGAGCGCAGTCACCACTGGGGTGGGAGCAGTTGCATTTAAAACAATGGCTGCTCTATACGTGGAAGTGGAGCCGGCCCACTGGGAAAGAGGTAGGCCCTTCTTTGTAACGCCGTCTTAATGACTGGCATTCATGGGCAATGCTAAATGCAGGTGGAGATGTGGATGTTGGTGGGGGGTAGGATGGATTACTCACTCTCTTAATACCAGACCAGGTGGTCTAATCCAGTCCATTACAGTGGTTGGGGGAGTTGGACGACTGGACCCTTTGTGCTGTAAAATGAATTTACTGACTCCTGTTCCAAATACCATCCCTTGATAGACTGCAGCTATTGTTGCAGCTATTCTCCATAGCTGCAACATCTGACTGTGTTTGTAAGTGAAGGTGTATGAGAACTGCAATTCATTCCGGCCAACAACCTTGTTTTAACATGAAATATTCCAGCTGACAAAAAACAGATGAAGTCTTATATTGTTGATAAATATATGCTTGGTGAGAAATTCTGTGAGAAATATACCAGCCCAAACGCTGTTATAACCTCAACCTTCTTCTCCACGCACACACCAACTTGCTCTCATCTAATCCCCTCATAAACGTATTCAAGTTTAATCCCCTATTGATTTAAACAAAAACTTGCTGTGCAATTAACAACCTGGCAAATCCACATAGTGCCCTAAAACTCCTTTAGAGCAATAAAAGCCTGAAAAGAAAGGAAGAGGTCATAATGAACGAATGAAAGAAAGACTTTCGAGGTGGTTGACGTCTGAGATACAGTAATACCTTATTCATAAAGAAGCTTTTTCTCCTGAATTGGAGAGATTGAAGGAGGGTGGGTTTTGACCTGACATGAGTATTGTAAAGTTAAGCGGCCTAACGTGCTGCAAAGAAGACAGACATAAAGAAGACGAAAAGGAATAATCTGTTTGAGAGAGGGCGCGAACAGGAGGAGGGGTAAAGAGTGCAGGAAAGAGAGAGAGGAAAAGAAAGCAAAAGAGGAGCACGATTTAAAGGAATGCAACCATTGTTGGCTTTCTGTGAAGCTTTCCCTGCTAAGCCGGTTTGAGTAGGGGTTTAATCGCTTCAGGTTCCTTTGTGCTTTTCTATCACTGCTGTCTGCGCCTCCTTTTCTAGCACTGATTTAATAAGACCACATCATATAAGTAGCCCTTAGGCAAACAGCACGCATAGAAAACCCACAAATCCACATGTTCACCTATATATAGGTGATATATGTATGTATATATATATATATACATATATATATATATATATATACACACACACACACACATACAATAAACATATACATTCAGTTTAAAAACCCCCGATGCTTCAACAGAAATTGTGTGTCATTACTTCCCGTACATGTGTTTCTTTTTGTGAATGTGTGTGTAATGATTTTCTCTTTGATTGAGTAGAAAAACCTCAAATTTCATGGAAAAATGAAAATGAAAAGCTGTGTTGCACTACCAGCGTTAACTGGCACAATCAGTGAGTGAATCATCACAATGTGCGACTGAGTCATATGAAAAAAGGAAAAAACAGCAACTAGCAGTTTAAATCTCTCCATTAATTCATCCATCTCTATCTTTCACTATCTCTCTCTTTCTTTCTCTCGCTCTCTCTCTGACGCACACAATTACAGTAAATATGCATCTAAATGCTGTTGATTGAAATGCGGGGAATGCTGGGGTGTTGATATCAGGTCATAAGACACGTTGATATAAGGGAAATACAAGGGGCCAAATATTAGACATGATAACAATAAATTAATATGAAACCAATAGTAAATGAATGAGGCCTGCAGCTGCACTCAGATTAGCTTTATCTGAACGCTTACATATGAGACCTGAAGTGTGCATAGGCAGAGAGTCTTCAAGAAAAAGCCTTCGGTCATGATTGATAACATTTCTCAACTGCTGCCATTGTGTGAATGAGATGCAATTTTGACATGGCACTTCAACCATAGATCCTTTAGAATATCTGTCGCAAGACTTGTTGCTTTAGAACTTAAAGGAATGGATTGTTAGACGTTTTACAGCTGGCACATACTTGTTGTTCATTAACTGCACATGATATAATATACTACTATAAGGTTAGTTAAATCAAAGCAAACCTGACAGAAATCCCAAGTAGTATTTTGATTCATGAGGGATGGGTTGAGGGTTGATAAATGTTTGCTCTGTCTTGCTGAGCTTTAAATGACCCAGGTTTATGACATCATTTCTGTGAGACGCCAGCAGCTGCAAATAACGGCGGGGAACAGAAGTATAGTGATGCAGGAAACCAGCAGCAGACCAGGAAGTGGCAGACTTATTAATGTCGATCTCATAGCAAATAACATTTTTAGGTTTTTAGAGCAGCATTTTTATGTGTGTGAGTCACTTTGTTAAAAGGTTTATGAGAAATAATCAATTTTGCCAAGATTTGCAGGCCACAGGTTTTATCATCTGCAGAGATTTATTACGTATCTTAATATATTTACAAGACAACAAGACATAATGAGGCAGTGGAAGTGGATGAGTGCACCAACAAGACCTGGCATAGCTGGACTGGGGCCTGCTAATACATTATCATTAGAGAACTTAGATCACTCTGCTCTAAAAAGTGGACATAGGGCTATTTGTTTGGCTTGTTATGCAGATTTGTCGTAAATATGGACATTTTCTTGAAAAACAAACACCCGAACTATACTATATTTGGACTGGATGTTGGATCCATTCTGTAAGAGTATTATCTTCTTAATAAGGACTTCTGGTAGACTTCCTTAATAACTTTCAGTGAGTCAAATCTGTGATTGTCTACACTATTATGCCATCATTCCACGGTGTTCGCTCCTCTCTGTGCTGCTGTTATTACAGATATATCTGAGCTTCCGAGTCCCCTCACTTCGTGTTCATGGACTCGCCTCTTTTATCAATTTGTTCATGGGAAATGCTGTTCATTGAAATATAAATATAGAATAAACAATGACGATGGATTGTTTTTCAAAACACTAACTTCCTTTTTTAGTCATATGAACCAAACCACACAATGTACTGCTCTGTCACAAGTCAGGATTTTTTTTTTTATCTTTAATGCCAATATCTTTGAATTCAGCTTTCTTACTTCTGGAACACCACGTGGAGGTTCTGATTTCACTTTGGCTCTCGATAGCCCTGCCGGGACTGTAACTTTGTTCTTCTCAGAGTCAGAAGGTCACAGACTTGCCAACATGTTAGTGGGTGACCAGTTAACAGATATGCCTTTTTCTTTCACAAGTGGTCTACCATTCTGACTGAATCACTCACCAAAGTGTAGTACAGCTACAGCTATTGATTTGGATTGTGTCCACGCCACTGTGGAGGAGAATTTATGTGGCCACTCAGGCTGACTTGGGGCTTCATTGACGTTGAGGATAATGCAGCACATACTTTAACTGATGTAAGAGGTGGGCATTATCAGAGCAAAGCACTGGATAATTGTTTTCAATTACTATCCACACAGACCTTGAAAGAAAAAAGAGATTGCATCATTTGTAACAATATGTAACAATCGCACCCTTTGTAAACATCAAAGAATAGACTATTTAAAGAACCCCACACATCAAAGCGATTTAGATTTCATGAACAGCCTGACTCAGGCTATCTTTTTTTTGTGGAGAATTAGACGTCCAACATCTATTCATTTGCTCAGTAAACACTGCTGTTGTGTGGAGCTGTTTGACTGACTGGCAATGACACATTATGAGAGAGCAAGCTGAAAGGATTAGATGGGCCCTGAATGGAAACTAATCTGCACTCTTGTTTCTCCCAGCCTTTGATAAGGTGACACAATTAGAGAGACCCTGACGAGAGGGCAGAGAATGATTTTTAGCCTTGGAAATTGTTGCTGACGAAGCCGTCACGGCCATTCAAAACTAGATGGTACTGTAGATAATATTTCAACTCTAAATATTTGTCATTAAGCTCTTTTGATAATTCAATTGCTGTACTATTCTGTACAGTATGTGCATACAGACCAAATAATATGCATAGTAAATACAAAGAATTATTGATTCAAATAGATCTAAGTTACTACAGGCCCTGTAACATGCATATGACTCCAAAAAAAATAACCTTTAACTTAAAGCAGGGACATCACTGACAACCATTAATTCTTTGATTCACAATTTGGGTTTGAAGTTTACGAGGGGACACACCAGAGGCCCAACAATACGATAGTATCATGATACAAAATTATTGTGATTTTAAATACTTTGCAATAAAATATATGTACCTTACATTAACTGCTAATCATGTCCTCAGATTAAACACAGAGACAACCTTCTTCAACATCTGTTTTATCTAAAAAAGTTATTTTTATCTCACTTGAATCATTTTTATTGAAGCAACATAGGATAGCCAGGAAAACTGACTAACACTGTCATAAATGTTGCATGCACCTGGCAAATGTGTTTTTGTATCTATATAGTAAGATATCCATAATTTGTTGGTGTATCAATAAAATATTGCCATGGGATATTATGCTGTTTGGATTTTTTCCCCAACCTTATTCTATTTGAAATGTGCACCAGTATTATGAGACATACACTGTAAAAACATTTTTCTGTGCAGATTGTTGGGAGAAACAGAACATCACAAAAAGAATATCGATTCAATATAACACAAAGCAACAACATTATAGTATTTTGAAGACAAGGGGCCAAAGCATAATTCCAAACTACTACTTTGAAACTAGTCGGGTATCAAAGGAGCGCAGGTTGCAGGTCTCAGGGGAGCATAGAGAAGGAATAAATTAAAGAGAGGGTGCAGATGCATCTGGCCATGTGAAACTTCAGGTGTAATGCATAACTAATGTAAGGCGTGGTGAAGGTCAAGCAGGCTGCGAAATGAAAGCTATTAAATTCTCAGAAAGCCGAGGTCCAGCCGTCCTTGGCTCTATCAAATAGTCATGTCAGGAAAACACACGCAAACGCACGTGAACACACACAGATGCACATACACTGAATACACAAGCATCAGGTATATAAGTGGCAAAGGGAAATATGTGTCTATTTGAGAGAAAGAGAATAAAACAAACTCCCCACAGTGAAAGTACAATAATTTTTTAAAGTAAAGCAAATCAATGCACAACAAATAGGCACCCTGTAGTCCAACTGAAACCCAATTACCATAGTACCCATGCATCATCAGACACCATATGGAATCCTATACATACTAATAGCCTCAGGCTGTATAAGTCACTGTAGAGCAGGAGCTGTGTCACAGAGACTCAGTCAAATGACACATCGACATTCAGGCTGGCTGCATCTCTCTCTCCCACATGTGACCAAACACACGTGAGCACAGTCGAACACACACAGGTGCCTCTTTCTGCTATCATTAAGAGTGGTGGTCCATGGAGCAGAAATCCGCATGAAGGGGCTGGTGAGAGAGTCATTACCTGGCCCACTGGCCATGACCCTGTTACTCCAGTTTGTGTGGACACACACATGCAGAAATGAACCCTCTCTCACACACACACACACACACACACACACACACACACACACACACACACACACGCGCACACACACACACACACACACACACACACACACACACACACACACACACACACACACACACACACACACACAATCTATGTCTTTAATAAGGCCCGAAGACACGAAAAGTGCAGAGTGGTTACCCGCAGTTGTAGAAATCTCTGAACTATCCCCTTTGCATAGTACTAAAGCAAGAACTCCAACTGAGCGGAAAATTATACGGTAACACCGCTACTGGGAGTTCACACAAGTATAAACCCATATGAGATAAATTCATCTTTTAATGTATACATATATAAAAACAGAGTGAGGCAGGGAGAGACCCTGATTTGATCAATGTTTCCTAACCGTTTGAACAAGTAATGGCTATTAGCAGTTATTATTTCCCAGAGACCCGAGTCACACACACACACACACACACACACACACACACACACACACACACACACACACACACACACACACACACACACACACACACACACACACACACAACTGCACTAGAACTAGGTGGTGATGGGCAGCGTCCGCCTGGGCATCTGTGCATCAATTAGCAGCTGTTTCTGTGTGCTGTAACTTCTAGTGCTGCTCAATTTTAGCAGCGGTCAAAAGCTGTGCCACGAACTTCCTTCATTTCTCTATCTCACTCACACATACCATCAAACAAACAGCCCCCTGGCAAAGGTATCTAAGGGTGGCACAGTTTTGCAGGCTTATTAGACTGTTTATCTAGCATATGTGGTGCCACCGCTGCCGCGGAAGATGCCATTATGCCGTGTTCTCTATATGAAACAGCTTTATCTGTCTGGCTCAAAGACATCTTGGTGTTTATGTGGGGGTGGGGGGTGGATGGGGACAAGTCACTAGCTTTTTATTAATTCTTTACCCAAGTTCTTATTGAATCATTTAAAAATAAGAATTTAAAAAAATCATCCAGCTAGCTGCACTATTTGTACATTTTATAATGTGCATCTTCTTTACTTTTAGTTGTTACTGGAAGGCCTTAGATTGCTCATTTGTTGTATTTGAAGATGACAACATTGAAGTAATGTGATAGCTTAGATGGGTTAAAATAGACAAAGGGTTTTAAAGCTACTATTGGAACATTTTCAAAACAGCTCACTCACTAGGCACTGACAGGGGAAAATTATATTTTACTACAGCAGTGCATCGATAGTGTTTCCAGAGGTGTTTGCAAATTTAACTCCCCTGTTTGACGATGTTTTTTTTTTTGCTGCCCTGAGGGTGATAGCACAGGGCTTTTTTCCTCCAATAGAATCTCAACAGCGCACTTGGCTTTTATTTTTTTTTTATCTGTATTGTATTATAATCCTCCATGTGTGCAGTCATAGACAGCAGCAAATTATACTATTGATCTGGGCGGTCAATATTCAGCTGGAGTTAAGGTGTTTTTATTAACAACCAAAAGGCAGTTTGTAAGTCTGAATAAGAGGACACATTGAAACCATGCTTATCATTTTCTATGGTTGTGATTAGAGCACTTACAGGTCTCTGAGGTGTGTGAATACTATGTATGATGGAGATACAAATGTATCTTATATTTTTGTTATCTTGTATTTTCGCTAACTAATATGAAAAAAAAAATAAAAAAAACGCATTTCTGACCAACATTTGCAGTAGCACTGGAATTATGATTATTCAGACTTGAGGACACTAAAAACAGCCAGGCACAGACTTCACACCTCTCAGACGTGGCGCTTAGGAAATGATCTTGCCTAATACATCTTCTTAACACTCTGTTATCAATATTTTCTTTGCCTGAAGATTTCCTTTCGCACAGTCTCACCCAAGAGCTTGTCTAGCCGCGTAGTCATAAATGGTTTTAAGTAGATAAAACACACTTAACATGGAAAATATCCACTAAGATTTCAAACAGAATAGAGAATAAGACCTTTTTTTTTTTTTTTTTTTTTTTTTGGAGAAAACCCCACTCTGTGTATGTAGCTGTCAGACTGAAGCTTAAGTCAGTGGCATGTCTGAAATTTGAATGACACTCATCATAAATAATATCTCAATATTAAACACAGCTCAAAGTTATCTAGCTTTTGGATTAATCTTTGATAAAAGCAGTTACACACTGATGTAACGCTAGGCTTGTATGAGTAATCTCACTGTCAATACTATCTGACATTACTGCTGAAACATCACTAGAGATTACTATTGGATTATATAACATGGTTATTATGATGTTACTATGCTGCTGTTGCTGCGGCAACGACTATGTGATGGGACATGTGAGGTGACGGGCCAGAGTACCTTCTCCCAGAGGGACGCTACGTCATAGTCAAGATGAGCCATAAACTCTGTGCGTGTTTACCCGCACATCCTCAACTGGAGTACCTGCTTCGGGAGTTTAATTTATGCTCTTCACCAGATGATTTCTAATCCCTGCTCTCTTTGGTTGTGAATTTATATAACCCCTCTTTCTCTCCGGTGCCACTGACTCCTCTTATCGCTTGGAATACATCAACATATATCTTCTCTTCCTCTGACTGTCACCACATCTCTCATTCATCGTCTCTGTTTCATGTCAGTCTCTGTGTGTGGTTCACGCTCTGCCGGACAAAAGCGAGACACCTTCCCCACTGTGAGTGTGTGTTTGTGTGTGCATGTCCATTTCCCAGTGTCTGTGTTTCCCTGCGTGCGGTGGAGTGACAATAGGTGACAGTGAGCAATGGTCCTGACTTAAAAGTGGACGTGCAGCTGTTGCGTGTGTCCTTGCGAATGTGTGTGTGTGTGTGTGTGTGTGTGTGTGTCTTCACACTATGATGGTGACAGTCGAGAGGGAACTGGGATGTGTAGCACTCCGTTCCATCTTGATACCTCTGTCACTTCTTGGCCTTGTTCCCGTCCCTCAACTTTCCTTAGCACCCACCAAGAGGTGGAGGGTGAGGGTAAGGGGTGAAAGCAGTCGCCCATGCACAGGGGATGGCCATCGTCCCCTGGGCACAGACACCAGAGCAATGGCATGAATGCAAGAATCTCAAGATCAAAGAAACAACTTTGAATAAATTCAAAGTTGAGAGTTGGTCAAGTCATTTTTTACACTATTTAATACCAAATCGAGCTCATCCACTTAGGAATACTGGGCAGAGCTGTGTATTGACATGGCTGCAACAAATTGTAAGTAGCTTAAGTTATGATGCAAGGGCTCTAAAATCATATAGGTCAGTCATAATGTGAAAAGCATTTTTTTTTAAATATAAAGTTAAAGATGTTCTAATCTGTAAAATGCATCTCAGAGGAGATTCAAAGTGCAGAGTTTCCAGAGTGGATACAGATGTGAAGCCTAAATTATGAAACTATAGAAAGGCTAAGATTTCCCATCTATATTCTATAATTGGGAGCCTGTCAGTGACAAGAAATGCTCAAATCCAGTCCAAATGTTAAGAGGATAATTGTTAACAGGTCATATTTTCAGTCATTCACTTGCCAGCAAAACATAAAACTGTAAGAACAGTAAGTTTAAATGAAGACTACAAAGCTCAACAGCATGCCGCACCACTATTGTGCATTCAAACAGGCAATGAAGACACATAATTTATGGAGTGTCAGCCTCCATACTTTATAGCTTGGCTTCTGATCTGATGCTTCCTAATTCTGCAAAAACTTTTTGAGTTAATGTGTCTTTCCTCACTAACAATATTTTTCAAAGCACTTATGGCTGTCTCCAGGGGTAAGCTATTGGTCGCCGCTACCAAACACAATGAGCCCTCGGTAGCATGGTAATTGTAGTGCTGCAGTTTAATTAGCATTAGTGCGGCATACCACAGTAATGAGCATGCTGAGGTAACGGATGGTTGTGAACACAGCGACAGGTAGTGGTGGTGCAGAATTAATGTACCAGACAGAAAAGAGGGGAGAGAAAAAGAAAAAAAACATTCAACGGATCTGCCAATTAGCTTTTCCCTCCGAAAAGGTTATTCGTTTGACAGCACCAAAGATGTCTTGGGAATACAAAGGATTGAGAAGACAAGGAGCTTGCAGCATTGACTTGCAAGATTTATCAGCCATTTTGTGTGTTTACTAATGACTTCCTGAACTTTTTGTATCTTCCTAATAAGCTTGTACATATGTTTGACGAATGATTACTAGGGCGTGATTGTGTGTCTCCAGCATACAACTTTATTCAGGCATTTTGATTTCTTGTTGTTGTTCAATCTAATAAAACATATTGGTGCTCCAAAGTTATCAAGCAGATTTAAACCTGTTATATTTCAAAGGGCACAGTGATCTTCAGACATTTACTATTGGTTGTATCGACAGACCTTATCTAATGAACTAGGAGAGGAGAAGGCATTTACCTGTGGCACAGTTGACTTTACTGTCCACATTCTACTTGAGGAACGAAGGATCAATACTTATGAGTGTTTGGAGGAACAGATGAAAGGAGTTAGAAGTTAGAAGTGATGCTGTTTATGGGCAGACAAGTCTCTGACACACACACACACACACACACACACACACACACACACACACGTGCACGCACGCAAAAATATGGATAAAATGCACCAAACTGGAACTGATGATGCATAGATTTAAAAACTGCAGACTGTGAGTGGACTAATGGAAGCACAGATAACACATGTACACACAAATGTAAAGTGTATGATAAGCCAGTTGGAGATGGAGAGTGATTTGAATGATAGTGAAGAGAGCAGAGAAAATGAAAAAGTGAGAAAGAGATTTCAGTGTTCAGGGACTATTACCACTATCACAGCCAAAAGCAGAGATTGAGATATGTCAAACCAATTATCAATGTGAAGATATTGCAACATTAGCACCACTTGCTCCAAATTGACAATGATAACACAGTTATGTGAGATATTCTCAACATCCATGCCAAATATGATGACATTCATTTTGACAATAGTACTTCTCCAAATATGGTTTCCAATCTGTCTGGCTGTCATGCACGACAGGCGTGTTGACAGCCTAGTTAATAACTTACAAAACTGACAGCTGACAGACCAGCGTTACAGGAGGTAACATATCCGCAACGTGGCTGTAATGTCTTTATGGCATATTGGCTCAGTGCAGAAGTGCCTGGGCCTTACTTGGAAAGCTGAAGTGTGGAAGGAAATCCATTATAAAGTAATATGCTATAACAGATGGAAAATTTACTCTAAACAAAAACCGTAAGATACCAAACCCCAGGTGTCTAAAGGAACATGCAAAGTCATGCAAAAGTGATTTAAAACATGTTTTTGGACTACAATATATATAAATACCATCTTGACCAGGGTTAGTCATTTACTACACAACAAATGTTATTTTGCAATACTGAAGGTTTCTTTAATGCATTTTCTGTTGGACAAAAATAATGGTAACTGCAACAATATACAATTGCCTAAGCATATGCCTCCCAAAGACCTCTTATATACTCCCTTCGAGGTAATCTTCTTGAGACCCCCTCTGATTGACAGAGTATGACATCTAATGTCAATGGTAAAAGAGTGAAAAGAAAGGGAAAGGATGAGAAGGCTGATAGGAGTGAAAACTTTCTTTTCACCTGCCAAGCTAGATAGGCATTAGCATAAGTTGTGCATCTCAGCAGAAGTGAGCAGAAGCAGGCCAAGACAGTTTACTTGACAGTTGAGGCTCCGGGTCTACACGAATAGTGTCAGGGCTCACTGCAGGGGAGGACATCTGATGCAAATTTTTCGAAGTGGGGCTCAAAAGAGATATCCAGTATACTGGAGGTTATGGGATGCGATACATAGTTGTAAGGACAAATAGGAGCAAATCTTTATGCCCTACACTCGTACATTCAAAGTCAAACTTGGGGTGATTATTGAAGAGATGTGCCTTTCTAACTGAATGGTCAGTGTTTGTCAAAGACAATATGACTGCTATCAGAGAAGCAGACACATGCGCACACGCACACGCACACACACGCACGCACACACACGCACACACACACACACACACACACACACACACACACACACACACACACACACACACACATGAACAGGTGCCCCATCCACTCCTGTTGATTTCCTCTCCTGTAATATTGATTGCCTTTCTCCTCTTCCCCCGGTGTTCTCTCTAACAGCTCCTCTCACCAATCTATAGAGTAAATAAAGGCAATGCTGATAGAGAAGGAGTGTGTGTGTGTGTGTGTGTGTGTGTGTGTGTGTGTGTGTGTGTGTGTGTGTGTGTGTGTGTGTGTGTGTGTGTGTGTGTGTGTGTGTGCGAGTGAGTGAGAGAGTGAGGGGGAGCTTGCAATTCTGTTTTTTCTCAGACCAGTGAGGTGATTTCAAGGTTGATTGCAACAACAAACTATCTGGAAGAACACTTTTGAAGAGGAACTGCTTGCTATCCTTCCACTCAACACCCCTCCTTTCAGCTCAAAGTAAGTGTGGGTGGGAGAGTGTGTAAGAGTGTGACTTCCTTTGGCCTATTTGCTATATGTTATTAAAGATGCATTGTTTGAGCCTTTGGTCTGTTGTCAGCGTAGTAGGCGGGGTGCCTGTCTTTATTCTTTGTAGAAATAGCTTTAACCTTGGCCAGGCCAGGGAAAAACATTTCACAAGATAGCACTGCATTGAGTATTAAAAAGACTATCCTCCTATAATTCACAATATATCTATCCATTGTCCCCTTTGTCTACAGCACTGCAGACGGTCCCTGTGGGCTTACAGCATCAAATTACTGGCTTTCACTTGTGGAGCTCATTCCTTGGTTTTCCCTTTGGCTTTCTATCATAATGGCAGGTTAATCAATTCAAGCTATGACTGAGTAGGGCTCCTAGCCAATCACAGAGCCAGAGGGAAGCCTATAAGAAGATTTTGTGCTTTTGGTTTATCAATCATTACTGAAGTATAAATACAGAAAACAAAAGGATAGTGGAGTTTTGGAGACTGTGTTGTTTTGCCGTTATTCAATGACCTCCACATTTTGAAGATCTTATGTCCGTCAAATAACAATCCAAACTTTAGTTTCCAACTTTCCAGCTGTTGTGTAGTTAGTAATTATTATTTCTGACTGAACTTCTCCTTTCTGGAGTTCATGGTTCAGCAGAGACACTCTGTATTATTATATTTGCCATCTACCTATTTACCCTTATATCCAGCTATCCAGCCATAAATATTTTTTTCAGGTGTCAATCTGTTTTTTCAAAGTAATGTCTTAGAAAATATAAATAACATTTTATTCTGCAAAGACACTCAAGCGGAGTGTGTGAGTGTGTGTGTGTGTGTGTGTGTGGGGGGGGGGGGGGGGGGGGCTCATATTGGATATGCTGCATTTGTTATTGCTGAGATGTCTGGAGAGAAGGGCTTTGGGTCAGGTGTGTGTGTGTGTGTGTGTGTGTGTCTCAGTTTGACTGCATGTGCGTGTCAGACAATCTCGACAAGGACAGATTTAATGCAGTTACTTCACAGTCATGCTTCCTCAAAAAACACTATTACTTTCTTCAGCTTTCTTCATCCTTCAGTACATTTCCCTTGTATAAAGGAATACTTGGCGCCTATTGTTCTTTAGGGTTTTGGAAGGTGTCCATAAAAGCTAAATTTCCATTCTAACCATTACTACCATCATTACGTTTTGGACACTTCTGTTGATTCCAGACAATGCAAATATTAAAAAATAATTGTTTGCTGGCAAAAGGGACATTTCAATATATGGTTTAAAAAGTACTATGATTGTTGAGTACTGTTGTTGAAAGTGTTATATTTTCACTAAGACTGGCCAAGTGTCTTGAAGGATATTTTTTTCATTTTGGGGGTCAGCTGGATTTCTTCTTTCAGGCTGTGAATCAGGCCTGTTAATAGCTTTGCACAACTACTGACCTCAAATGACTGTCATTAAATAAAGTGGGCACTGGGAAGGAGTCAAAGACACCCTCATTACCTATTTTATCAGACTGGGGGGTTGCTTGGGAACCATTAAAGCATAATTTTCAAGGGCCTGTCATCCCAGTGTGTGTTTTTACGTGTCCAGACAACTAATTATTTTCTAATTATCCTCAAGAGACCAGGCAGAACTGACCTCTAGTGAGATTTTTTCCATGATTATATGTAATAAACATGACTGTGTGTGCCGTATGTATGGATCTAAGTGTGCACACATATATTTGCATGTATGTGACCTTTGTAATCAGTGCATAGCAGTCAGTGAGTGCATGTACATGGACTTGGGATCCCTGGTTTTGACCATAATTTGGGAGATAGTGTTTCCAGTGAACACAGAGGAATCTGGTTATTTGCATCCACATATACATGATAAATACCAGTTCCCGGTTACTGATCACTCCACAGTATTTGTGCAGGTGACTGTAATGTTTACAACACAAAGTGGACATTTTGAAATCGTTTATCTGATTTGACTGTGGCAATTGAAAATGAGACCATTCTGGCTTACAGTGAGCTTAGTGCTATTGATTGCCACAATAGCATTGCAGATGGAGAAAATGTGATACTTCAAAAATCTGATCAAAACTGGGAAACTCAAGTAAACGCACCGAGTAAGTACACTGCCATCCCACTTATTTTTTGCATAAGCAAAGACTTTCCACAGCCTGTCCCACTGAAGTTTATCAATCCATTAATATTTACTGAATAAAGGGGAATCAAATCTGGAGTAAGAGAAAAACTCAGTAACAGTTTTGTATATTTTTCTCTAAACACAATGTCTGTTCTCGGTCCTGGAGACTACATTTGGTTAGACAGCTAAGAATGCAAACTCCAAAAGAAGTTGTCAAAAGTAAGGGGCAGTAAAATAAATCTCAGAAGCCAAAAATGAACTGGTTAACAGAACAAAGAATGGCAGTGAGCAGGTGAACAGAAGTGATTGTAGCGGGGCACAGAGTCCTGTGGTGGAGGTGGCACTCAGGGGGGGTTTCAGTTACACCCTGTTAAGAATTCACAAGCTGAAGGGTTGAAAGGGGTGATGAGGAGGGACTTTGAGAAAGGTAAACCTGTGATCGATCAATCCCACTGGGTTGTGCATTTTACGAGTGCTTGTGTGTCCCTGTGCTTGAAGGGTGAAACTGTGTTCAGCTGGCGGGATATGATGTGTGTGAGCACACGCACAACACCTCACAACCTCACATGCACACCTGTAATCTCTTTTTCTGCCCTTGTGATGGTCAAAAATCTCGACACCTGAGAACGAGTAAAGTGGGATTTGGGTTGTTTTCTCTCTCTCTGGGCTATTCTTGTTTTGTTGACTTGACACTAAGTCTCCAGCAATAAGGGATTGTGTATGCCTGCCCTTGTGTTTATGCGTGTTAAGACAGAGGTGAGCCGAGGTGAGCAAATTCTATCAGGCTAAGTGTGACAGGCCAATCTGTGGTCACCTATCTGCAATGACTGTGAGGATTTCAAGGCTGTTAATGGGTTTATACACACACACACACACAGAAACAAACACACACACACACACACACACACACACACACACACACCTTTTTAATTTGCAAGTGCAATGGCTTCTCATTCACTGTCGTACATTAAATTGATCCTTGTGCTTCAGATTTGGACAAATTACTGTTAAATGAAATTAGCTCCCAGAAAATATCATATAGTTGAGTAATGTTTGATTAGATTAAGTCCTTAGAGGACAAGTTTGATACGATAAATTGTGATAAACATGAAACTTCTGGACCAAATCATGTATGGGTGTGTTTAACTTTGCCTGTAACCTCTGATTTGTGACCCATAACCCATTAGAGTGTGTTTCTACCCTGGAGACCTCATATACGTCCATCCTCTATTTGTCCTTCCTTCACTCTACTGCACACAAACTCACTCTGTTTTCTCTCGAAACCTTTTCAGATCTGTCATTTGGCACCTCTTTCACACCTCCTCTCCCCTAAAACTTTGAATCCATTGAATTATCGGTACCTATTCTCAACGAGTCCGCTCCTCTAACTCGTCATCATCCTTTGTCATCATGGTATTCATCCGTTATTCTCTTCATCTGTCATCCTGTGTCCCTCCTCCTCCCTCCCAAGGGTTCCAGCATGTTCCTCTCACACGCACACCACTTTTCTGCCCTCACCATGTCCCCTCAGTGCCAGCAGGGATGAAGGTGCTAAATGTACTCAGTGTCTCTCTCTCTCTCACACAGACAGACACACACACACACACACACACACACACACACACACACACACACACACACACACACACACACTGTACCCCAGGGCCAGCACCAACACAAGAAACCAATTTTCAATTTACAGTGAAGTGAGGAATCTCCCTGCCCCGAGCAAGCCCTATCTCTCCCTCCAATCTTGAGGGACAAGGGTTTGACAGCAGCTGGGGTGTTTGTGAATTTGTGTGTATCTGTGTGCGCACGCTTGTGTATTTGAAGTAGAGAGCGACAGAGACAGACGATCTTCGTAGTAAAGCAAAAAGAAAAATGCAGGAAAGAGAGCAGGTTAGCAAAGAAAAGTGATTATATCGTAGTTAATAAAAGAATCTCCGAGACCTCATTCAACAATTTTCACAAAAAACAGAAGCTACCACTCTCATCATGTCAACTCCTGAAGGTTGGAGCGGTGCCCATCAGAACCTTGGCAGTGCCCATCATGTCTGTGCTCTCACCGGGCTCTGGTTTCAGAGCTGGTAAACAATGCCAGTGGTTAGGTTTGGTAATGGATCTAAAGGGGAGGCTGGCACAAGGCGGAGCCCCAGGAAAGCAATCTGAGACTTGGACTGGGTTAGCTAGAGGTGTCCCTGAATGCTTAAGGGCTGCAGGGGATGGAGGGCTGGGCATGGGACCAGGCGTCAGGTAGGTAAGGGAGGCTAACAACTCAAACAGAGCATCCATATGCTGGCTGAGCGAATAAATGAGAAAGAATTGAGAAAAAATATAGTATTTCTATGCATGAGGGCGAGAGGAATACAGATGTGTATGTGTGTTTGTGAGTGTTTATGGACATGTGTGTGTAGGTCTACAACAGTTCAAGTTGTACTCACATGTTATGCAGGACACACCAGCCACAGTGGGGATCTCCTGATCCAAGACATTCACTGCAGGTGGAGTACTGCCCACAGGCCTCCACTGGCACCCTTGACAGCTGCAGATAAATATACAACAAATGTTAAAACACAATGGAGAGACATTCAAAGTTCAAGCTTTTGAACTGATAAATGATGGTAAGATGAGCAAAAATATTAGAAGTGAAATACCAGCGGAATGTGTAAAGATAGGAGTAAAATGCAGGTACAGTATTGCAGAAATTTGAATGTGATGAAGATATAGGCATGGCTGCTTTAGTTGTGTGTTTTTTGAGAGATATAGCCAGAAAAAAATATGAATTTTTAATCATAAAAAGGGCCTCAAACTAAGTTGCTTTCAATTACTTGATTACCTCAGTTTAAACCATGTTCAACCATGGCACTTAACAGAAGATTCAAGACCTCAAATGAAAGTGTACACAGAGGACGAATCATTGGATAACCAATAGACAACCTCTATGAAACAGGTATATGCTTTGCTGCAAACAGGTGCTGTGCAGTCAAGGTATACGTAGGCAGAGAGGTGACAGTGTTAGTAGCACCTCTTACTCGAAACATAACATATCTTGTTGCTGCATGATTGTTTGCATCCTGCATGACTCAGATTAAACCCACATTATTACAATCAATGTTTACGGTAGCTGTAAATTGTCTTCAATAGATATTATCACATCATCATAGATGTAATGGAGGTTCCTAATTTTCCTACATTTATTAAGAAGAGTAATTAATGAACCGAGGCCTTCTGCTTGCTTTTTTTTTAAGCTAACAGACAACAACATAAACCCAACTGAATGTATGTAATGTCTGAGTTTGACAGTTTCTATCTTTCTCCAATCCAGCTGGCTTCATATAGGAAAGCTTGGCCACTTGGGACAGCAGTCCATCTATTATGATATATAGCCCTGCCAATTCAAACTGGCATTGACTGGCACTGATTGGCATGGGCCTTGAATGACCGAGCGGAAGGGGCAAAGCTGAGGTAGATCTCAGCTGTCCCCCTCCTCTTGTTGCTATGGCAACGGGATGGCAGCAATAATAGGTGTTGCTGGCACTTTTGATTAATGAGCCGTCATTGGTGGATGACCGCTGTCACTCACGCTGCTCTCTCATGACAGCCAGGAAAGAGAGACGACATCATCACTATGGGATTGATATTGGGTTATGATGAAGGTAAAAGGCTATGAAGGCGTGTTTGTGTGTGTGTGTGTGTGTGTGTGTGTGTGTGTGTGTGTGTGTGTGTGTGTGTGTGTGTGTGTGTGTGTGTGTGTGTGTGAGCGCGAGTGTGCATACTCAATGGAATTTCATGTTTCAAAAAAATAACTTCAGTTTTTAGATGAAGAGGCTTTCTCGGCCTCCGTACCTGGAGATTCCCAGATATGTTGAATAAATGTTTCCTTATGAAACTTGAAAAAGAGTTACCTTCGCTGTAAATCAGGATTTTAGAATCCAATTTAACAGAAAGACACCAGAAGGTTACTGTATCTGTGTAAGAGTAATGACACGTGTTAAACCGCCACTGGCTATAATTCTACTTAGTACAAAATCAGATGAAGGCTCTTTGAGGACAAGGACCAACAAGCTGATTATCACACATCTATTAATCTGCTGTGATCACAGTTACTTCTCCCGGAATTGGACAAAAGCAAATCCTGCAGCAAAATAAATAAGATATGAAGTCTCCTCATGGGTTATTTCACACAAAGTAACTAACATTCACTGATCAGCCATGACATTAAAACGACTGACTGATTATAAAGTTCAGTTGTTATTCAATCTAATTGGGTGAGATGTTGATTTATATTAGTCATAATTTTGGAGACTATAATTTGTGTTGCTGTTTAACGGCATTGGGCTGTAGGTGACAGGTGTGTTTAATATATTTTGTTCCTCCTGTTTAAATGAATTGGATTAACAAAATAGTAGGAACTCCTCTCGGTATAACCCAATAAAGTTCAAGAGCAGCAAAAATTACAGTCTCCCAAATGAATAACATAAATCAGCATCTCTCTCAATCAGATTGAACAACAACTGAACTTTCTAATCCTTATGAAGGGAGGCTTTATTGCTGTTGTATTAAACTTAATGCTACACCTGTTATGGCTGATCGGTGCATGTCTATGTAGACAGTACAGGGGAAGGTCAAATATTTTTGTCCTAAAAGGCAATAGAGAACAATACAAACAGAACTTTAGGTGGTAGGTCAGGACATGGATTTAGTGCCCTGTTCAAAGACACGATGGCAGTCATGAAGGGCACTGATGTAATTTAGGTATCAAATCAACAAGTCACCTCTCAACTTCAGTGCACCACCCAACAATAGGTTCTGAACATCAAATTATTTTGCATACTGGTCTGTCTATATAGCTTTGGATAAAAGTCATGTAATTATAGACGTCTTCGCTGCACATTTTACTGACTAAATTCCATATTTGAGGGTATAAAAGGACTATAATTAAACCATGCAATGTAGGCCATGACTGAATGCAACAAGAGATCAGAAATGCCTATGCTTAGTGGTATCTCTGAAGCACAGCCTGGCACTGATGGCGGTGCTCTCTGTTGGACGCGCAGAGTATCACACGGCACATCTGTGCCTGACAGCTTCGCTCTCTAATAAAAACACAGCAAGTCAAGTCAGTTTTGCACACACTTGCGGTGGAAGTCGTATTTCAACACGTTTGCGCGCACAGATGTGCACACTGTCAGTGAAGTCAGACGCTGACACACCGGCATGATGGAGATACTCCAAAAAGACACTACAACATTGTTCTCTCTCGCACTCGCTACGTTTATGTATCTTCTGTGTATCTCTTTAAATGCTATAAAAAGCATACTACATGTGCACACAGACACAGATTCACACAAGGATGAATGAATTCAGAGGGGGCGTATCGCCCCGTCAAAGTCAAGAGGAATCCTGCATGCTATTACAGATTAGAGACAATGCAGGTGCATCTCTCTGTCTGTGTGTGTGTGTCTGTGTGTGTGTGTCTGTGTGTGTGCGTGTGCGTGTGCTCTGGGGAAAAAAATAGCGAGTATGTTTTGCCCTCCGTACTGTGTAAAGGCATATTTGCATTAGGTAGATAGAGGGAATGAGTTTGAGATGGAATCGGGGAGATAGTGGAGCAACGGTGTGAGCACAAGATCAAACCCAACACCAATCCTCATTGCACCATGCATCTCACAAGATAGATGCCCTCCCTTCCTGTCACTCTCCAACAGGTCTGCTCCTCCCCCTGCGATCCACCAACACCTCACCCCACTGCCAGCTAAATAACCTCTTGGTCACTGAAGAGAAAGGCCATTGTGATAGCCTGTGGAAGGATTTCAGCTGCCAAAGCCTTATCATGAGTGCATAAGACCACAATTTCCCTACGTCTGTGCATGTGTGCGTCATCTGCGCGGCTGTGTCACCGCATCGAGTGGTTTGTCACCTCGTGATCTGCCATAAAAGCCAAGCGCCCAGACATAACTGTAGGAAACGATGCCACCATATCTGGACGCTTTATAATTTAACACATCATCAGTGGCAGATATGGCGATACACACACAACAAACAAGTGCACAAACATACACAAAAACACAGGGTATTAGACTTAGGCTGTAGGATGGAAGAGACATCCTGATGCCTATCGAAGACTCGGATGCCTGCATCTGGGGAGATGGTTTTGTCAACAGATAAAACACACACACACACACACACACACACACACACACACACACACACACACACACACACACACACACACACACACACACACACACACACACAAACAAAGAGAAAAACACACACCACATTCAGAGGCCAGCAGAAACGATGGGTGCCAATGTGAGTCCTCTGTTCCAGAGCACACATCCTGATATCATTCATTCCCCCTCTGTTTCTATCTGTCTGTCACTCAGAAGCTCTGAGGTGTGTAAGATCATACATTCATCATCTCTCCAGAGCCCCTGTTCTCTATCTATCTAGCTGGCGCGCACGCACGCACACACGCACGCACACACACACACACACACACACACACACACACACACACACACACACACACACACACACACACACACACACACACACACACTTTAGCAGGCAACACGTTTGTCCCCTCTTTTATCAAAAAATGGAGGGATTTGGTGGCTAAACGACCCAATGCACCCCTTGTCCCTCTCATCTCGATATCACATTCATTTCATGCTATCTTCTTCGTGGGCTTTGGCAGCGAGGCAACCATTATGGCTCACTGTCTCTTCACTATGACTGCGCTATCATATCAGCAGGGATAAATACAAAGGATGGATGCATGGCATTTATAATTCCCCCTGTTTCAGGTGAGAAAATGACAGCCATTACACCCTGCACTCTTCCTCCTTTCACAATAGGGAGAGATGGAAGTGGCTGAATATAATCACGCTTTTAAATAAAGGCTGAGATCACAGGGGTACTTGATACCTTAATGTGTGGTGAGAAAGACGAAGACGCCCTTGATAATTTGCTGTGGTGACACAATGGCATCTAATCATGTATACAGTATATATACAGTAAGTAGGAAATGGGCGTCAAGGGAGGGACGAATCTTTGCTTTAGAGTATTTAAAGTTTTCACTTTAAGATTTTAAATGCACCACTGAAGCAATGATAAAAAAAAATGACTTTGTTTTTCCTTCCTCTTTTCTTTTCTCCCCCCTTCTCCTTACATAACGCCAGCGGCATTTAAGTCAACCTGCAGTGGGAAAGTGATCATTTATTAAATCTGTAGAGACCTTTATTATCAACTAATTTTTCTGCCTCATCTTTATTCCTCTCTCTATGCTACTCTTTTCCTGCCCCCCTCCACTTGTAATTAAACATGGATTCCACCTGCAGCCAAACTTCACCACTCCAAATGAACAGAGAGAGGGAAATTAAAGTGATAGTCCAATCCTGCTTCACAGCCTGTAGGGCACACTGAACTTCTCTTATCTTTTCTCTTCTTCCTTCAGGCTAGCTTCCTCTTTTTCTCCTTCCCTGGTGTGAGTTTGCTCTCATTGCTATTGGCCGGGAAGCAGCAATTAATGGGAAATAATCTCGTTAAATGTAAGCAATGTTGTGTTATTTAGTCATTTTTAACAAATACACACTGTAAATTCATGATCATGTGACAAATATATATTGTTGCTAACAACAGCAGCCTTCTTCAATTAAATATCCTCAAGTTGTGCTGATGGCTGCAAACAAGTCAGCCACAATAATTTAGCCTGTTGAGAGAAATCATTATTCATACACTACACAATGGAAATGAATAATAATTTCCGACCTGCTGTAATCACAACAGCATGTCTTGCAAATGGAAACAGTTCTGAAACCCTCAACAAATCCCAACCCATATTTCCACCAGCATGCCAACCTGTGTAGTGTTTTTACAATGCCTGAAACTCAAGCCCTCATGGTACTCCTGGATAATATCGAGTATATACATAATCGTCCTCACCAAGACAATCTCAGTGTTTATTTATTACAAGTGGTCAAGCAGCAATCTGTTTCTTATCAACTTCATCAATCATTAAATCCTGGTCTTGTTATTCTCCTCTCTATTGAACACAGAATGTCACTTCATCCTGTCATTTATTCCTTCGTTCATTTACTGGTGCCGCTCTCCCTGTTCCTTGCACTGCATCCCACCTCGCTCCTCTCCAGCTGGATGAAGGAGAGATTGACGTGGGAGTCAAATGAAGCGAGGGACGCAATCGACGACCCGCTGCCTCGTCACAGCTGACGCACCACTCAATCCGTCAACCCCCGACTAACGGTATTAGATCATAAACTCAGTTAACAGAGCGGGCCGGTGGCTGCAAGTGCAATATTGTTTTCATTTGACGTTTCAGAGGTTAAATGACAAAGCCATCCATTCCACTGTCAGGATAGTCAGCGCATGACAAATGACCTGGATACAATCAATCATTTTCACTTATCTTTCCATTCCAAAGAGGGTATAAGCCCCACATACACAAAAAGGGGGAAGGAATGCAGCTAAACAAGCTTGGAGCAGTTTATTAATAATAGTTTACAGATTAGAATTTCTTGCATGAGGTACACTCTGCTATATTTTTACCATCTGTCATCGTTGATATGTCTATGAGTTGACAAATAAGCAACCCAAAGCTGAAGCATGCCAAGCTTAGCGACAATAAATTCTTATAGCAGAACTTGCCCTAACATCTGCTAATGTTGTCCCATTACACTGTCAATCCTCCACGCTGAGGACGTGATGGTAAAGGTCTCTCATTGGCACATATGAACAGTATATTCCGTACACACACAGAGAGTCTAATTCTGCGCAGGTTGCATCATCCTGCCCTGGGGCATAGCTCGGGTAAAAATAAAGTCTGTATCATACAGATGGAGTGCACAGCCTGGACTGTTTCCAGTAGCCAAGATTCTGTCAGAAGATATTGAATGTTGACTCACATGAATGACAATTTTTTTATAAAATGTCTGCTTGTTATATAGAATCATGGGCTTGCAGAAAATGCATTGAGAAATATACTGAGAGATAGCAAGAGTGAATAAGAGAGAGAAAGAGAGAGAAGACAAAAGCGAAACTTCAAAAGGGATTTTGAGTGAGTCAAAAGTTCACTCCAACCTTGTCTCCCTACTTTGTTGACATTTTTTAGAAGCGTGTCAGGCAGCAATGGCTGCAACATATCAGCTCTGTTCCTTTCCTTGTTAGCCCGCGACGAGCCTGCAGCTAAACTGGGACACAACATAATATGCACATCTAAACACCTTCATAACTCACAGCCGCACACTGGAGGGGTGAGAAAGCCACACTCTAAGGGATGTGCTAAAAAGTTTCCCGCTGAAAGAAATTAAAGGATGCTGGTATTAAACATCTTTGATGAGATGCGTAGACGCGATACTTCCACAAATTGGCTTGTCGGATTTCCCTCGAGGCGTTCAAAACAGAAAAAGAGCATTTGACTTTGAACGATCTCACCCCACTATAGTACACATTTTCAATAATTCACACTTACAGATCTGCATTTGCTACACTGAATATAAATAATGCAACACAACTAGTGTGGCAGTTAAAGCACTCCAGCAACAGTTTACATGGTGAATGTAAAAGCTCAGTATATGTCGCGAAAACATTACCTGAGCATAAAGGCCATGCAAGAACATGCCAGATAAAATCTAGCCACTAATTCAGTGAACATTTGCTGGCAGGTTGAGTTCATGTGTTGCTGTAGGGTAATGGTATGGCTATGGGAATACTAAAGGATGGATTGAATGACTAAGACACAACAAACAACAGATTGAGCAGCTCCCAAATGCCCTCAAACGCATGTCAAGTCTAAGCACAGCCAGCTGCTGAGTAATGCGCCCTGCAATCAAAATCAGTCAAATGACTTTCTCATGATTGGGTCCAAACAGAAGTTGCTTTTATTCCATTTGACATACAAAACGCTACTTGGGCAGTTGCGTAAAACTGGATTCAAACATGTACAATATTTCATTTTCCATTTCAGAGCAAAGGAGGTCACAAAACCCTTAACGGGACACATTGACAATTAATGCAACTCGATACCTCAGAGTCAACTCAAATACTTTGAGTTGAATTGAAGACTCTTTTGTCATCTTTATTTGAAAACTGATAAATAACAACTGAAATAAGTATGGCTTATTTTTGTCGAACTTAAAGTTGGCTTCATGTTGTCTAGTTTGGAATGAAGATCATTATTTGTTAAACGTGGAGCACGGAGGAACCTTGTGCATTAAAACATTTCCATAAGTTATTCATATCAGCGTCAGTAACTATTCATCACTTCGAGGTGGTGATGAATATATTTATATCACCAACAAAAAAATTTTGGAAGGCGATTTGTTCTTTTGCTACTTTGTACTAATGGTGAAACGACCCCGGACATCCGCCAACACCACCCTCACTCATTCAACCCAGGTGTTCTCATTGTGGTTGACAGATGAACCATTGTTAACAGGATAGCAACACAGTAGTGGACGACCGTACCGACTCATTTTAACAGTGGGACTGACCTGCCCTTGTCACTCAAACAACAACCCTAACATCCATAATAGCCATCACCAGAACATCTATTTAACCCACTAATAGGATGACTTGTGACTTTTGTGTGTGTGTGTGTGTGTGTGTGTGTGTGTGTGTGTGTGTGTGTGTGTGTGTGTGTGTGTGTGTGTGTGTGTGTGTGTGTGTGTGAGTAAAAGGGAGATAGAGAGAGAGAACTATCCAATTAGAAGACAGCCAATCACTGGATTAATGAGAGGGCAGGGATGACAGGTTGCTCTGCTAGTGACGAATAGGGGAGAACAAAAATGGGGGATGGCGTAATGGCGTATGGTAAGAATGACAATGGGTAGTCAGAGAAGGTTGGAAATGAAATAACGATGGAGAGAAAGGAGATGAAGAAAGAGAGGCGAGAAAACACAAAAGGCTGAATCCTCAGTCTCTTTACAAATCCTCTTAGGAAAGAATAGGGGCACAAACTTATAACCCAGGAAGAAAAACAAACCTGACAAAGACGACACAGACACAGGATGGAGGAAGAAAAGGAAGAGGTAACAAGCATGGTAGAAATCCTTTTTTTTTTTTTTTTTACAATCCACATTACTGCATGAGAATGTGTTTTTGTGTTATTGTTGGCCCGCTTCCTTCTCTAATGAGTCTATAATTTGACACAGACAAGCAGGGTATAGTGTGACGCAGGGTGATACCCCATCCCTGAAGCTGGATTTATACTTCTCCACCAAGGTGTTCCAGTGGTCCTGCCACATTAATAATTGATTGTAGTTAATTGTCGTAGCACCTGGGCAACACGAGAGGAATTTTTTGTACGTTATCAGTGTGACATCCTTATAGAGCCTAAGTAATCATATTTACATTCTTCTACTTTGCGATGCAGAGTGAAGATACTCAAGTTTGCACAGGAAATGGCTTTGTCAGATAGATCAGAAAATATACATTTGTTCAGGGATAAGAAAACAACACGGAGCTGGGCAATTATTACATAGCACAAGTAATCATGTTTGCTTTCTTTAATTCATTTCGTGATAGAGAGCGATGATTGCAGTGAGCACAAGGATTGCATTTTCTTAGCGTTAATGAACAAGAGAAGTTTACAGAGACTTTTCTCAACTTTGTCTGTGCTATCAACAGTGGGGATCAGAAATTATAACAATGGTAAACCATATGGCCTACATCGTCTGTATTCAATTTCATCCAGTTCATCTTTACTTCTAGTACTTTAAAGCCTCTGCCTGCAACCTTTGTATGTAGTATGAAAACATACAAATCCCCCTACACGCTCGAAAACAAAAGATCACATAGAAACGCACAATGCAGCGCAATATGCATTATTTGTACTGACTACAAAATGCACCTCTCTCTTTTTTTTTTTTTTTTTTTTTAATTTCTTTTCTCTGTCCCTGAAGACAACCCTCTCTCCTCCAACATCAGTGACCCCTCACTGTGCAGCACCAGACCCACACCAGCCAGGATCTAGAGGTGCTCCTCCGTGCCTGGCGTCACCAATCTGAAGGGGAGCATTTCAAGGCTGAGAACAGCATGGGAGGAGTAGTATCGACCAACTCTGTTGTCAGCCTCCTGTTGCAGTCACCCTTGCTTCTCTCGTTCTATCATGTGCTACCGCATCTCTCCCTCTTTCCAAATATCACACTCTCTCTCTGTGTGTCTGGGCCCCAGGCCCCCAGAAACAGCAGGTGGCCTTTTGGTATCGACTGCTCGGGCTGCTCGGGCTGCTTTAATCTGCGTTTGTCATTGCTACTGCTGGTAACTGGGAATGTGCATGTGTGTGCTAAATGTTATTCTACACCATCGCAATGATCCAGCAAGCCTTGCTGTATTCAATACTCCTGCATGCTAGGATGAACATACCCTTTGAACTCGGCAATCACTGTGGGGTTAACAAAATGCAGACCCAAGTAATTCCACATGACATTTATCTCTGAACACTGATCAGGCGATAATTTTCAAAATTTAGTAAAGTGGCAGTGGATCAGTTTCAGGTCTAAAAACAAATGAAAGTATTGTATGTTGGGCAAGTTTTATATCGGCAGTGTATTCGTTAATTAAAAGTGCATTAACTAATAAACTCTTTTAGCCATAACTGAATGTTAGGAGTTGGTAGAATGTGGAAAATAGATCATGTTATTGTATTTCTATAACATTATGGGACCCTCTTTGACTTTTAGTAAAACTGGTCTTGACTTGAGGCGGATGCGTGACAGGGAACAATTCAGCTTACAGTTCACAGGGGAATCTTCAAGAACCAACATGCTGAAAAAAAAAGCTTCACAACAAACCTGTAATGCCAAAATATTGTTGCTACATGTTCTCTACATTTGAGATGAGGTAATTTGCACTCATCTCCTTCAGTGATTGCTGACACTTGGAAACAGATGGAAAAATTAGACGGGAAAAGCAGTGTTTTTAAGCAATCCGAATCAATATAAAGGAGTGCAAATAACTGAAAAACTCCTGACTATGAAACACATTAAGGTATTGTTATGAAATAAAGATATTAGTCCAAAGATAATAGCATTTATTAGTGATCAAAAATGGGTAATAACTTAAATTTTCCAACAGGCCCGGCAGGAATGTTTTGCTCAAATATCAAAACATTAAAGGGTATTAGTGAATCAGTGAAATAAAGCCGCACTGATTTTTATTCACTCACTCTCATCTTCTATAAACCCTTCAGCACTGAACAAGACTGTGTTTTTGTGCACTGGGTTTATGTATTATGTATTTTTGTGTGTTCCGTGTATGTATGCGGTGTGTTCATTAACTGCCTTCTATATTTGTGTGTATGGTAATTCCCAAATGTTCCTCCTAAACAGTTAGTGGAGGTCAACCCTGTTACTGGGCTAATAGACTAATTACTACGAAAGCCTCACACATATACACACACACACGCACGACCACTATTTGACAAAAAAAACAAAAACTCACTTGGTTGTTTTTTTTCAATATAAGCTAATTGGCATGCAAATTAAAAAATGCTAAATTTGTAACAGGATGTTGGGCAACAACAGTGAGACACAAAGGAATCTAACATAATGGGAAGAAATGGAAATTAAGTATTCCTAATAATTCATTTGTTATTCTATATTATTTTATAATCCCAATTACATGCACTGCAAACCAGAGGAGAGAAAACAACAAACAAATTCACACATTGCTGGGAAAAAGATTTGTACAGAATAGTAGTAATTGGATGCCATGACAAATAGCATCCTAAATGTCCTTATTCTGCTCACTTGTCTCCCCTCCCTTCGTTTCCTACTCTTGCTGCACATGGACCGACTGAGACCTCTGGAGAGGCAATGAGAGCTGATTTTGAAAGGGCACCTTCAACTCGCTGTCTGTCTGATATTTAAAGTGTTATCACAATAATCTGGGCACTTAAAATGGGCACACACCGACAAACACTCACATACAACCAGAATGCACTACATTAGTAAATACTGACACTTTCATGGTGCCAGAAAGGTCTATAATCCTCTGGAAGCTGCAGACAATGTACAGGGGTAACTCGGCTATTGCTGCCAACAAAACAGCAGTGGCCTTCTGTGATTACGGGTGGCAGGAGATAAAGAGGAGTGAATGATATGCATATTATCTGTACTTCAGAGCATTTACAATATTATTTCTAACAGTCACATTAATATTGAACAGTGAACAAAGAAAGAGATCCACTGGTTAGGCCTCCATGATTTGATTATTTACAATTTAATAACGCCATGTTGGAAAGATGGGCCAATAATATACCGGCAACGTATTCACTGTGTATCCCTTCTATGAAGTAGGTAGAACTAGAACCATCTTGTCCAGATACAACAGTAAAATGCTGAATCAATCTGCATCAGACACAGGGCCTGGTTTTCTGTAGTTGTAATACTTTAAGTAAATTAAGCTAATAGTACTATACTGTTTTACATTACATTTCATTTAGCTGACGCTTTTATCCAAAGCGACTTACAATAAGTGCATTTCAACCATGAGGGTACAAAACCCAGAACAACAAGAATCAAGAAAATACAATTTCTTCAGGAAAGCCAAACATGTTGACTTAAAGGTGACTGTAACTGCAAGACTTTCAGTTGTATTGGATTTGTTGACATTGTAGTAATGGTAGTTTTGACTAAGTAAAGTGTATTTCTTCTACCGCTGTGAAATGTTAAAGTCTACGCGTTTCCTTTTTCCGTGACTTAATAGTCAGGACCAGACTCACTTCAGCTAATATCAATGTGAGGACAATGGACAAGTCCTCAGCAGAGGATTGTTTGACATTTGATTGTTTGACATTGTCAAGACAAAAGGACTCAACTTCCATCACTGATGTTCTCAACCTCACATGACCACCCTCCTCCAACAGACTCATGCAGCTCCACTGTCAGAAGGACCGATACAGGAGATAATTCCTGCCCACTGCAATCAATAAATAAATATAAAGTATATCTATCTATCTATCTATCTATCTATCTATCTATCTATCTATCTATCTATCTATCTATCTATCTATCTATCTATCTATCTATCTATCTATCTATCTATCTATCTATCTATCTATCTATCTATCTATCTATCTGTGCTCAGTCATCAGACGACTAAACAATGACTTCAACTGACAGGTCTGGAAAAGAGAGACTCATCCTTGCCCTACATAAATTACTAGCTACTGTACATGTATAAAATGTGATGTAAGTACACGCTCGTGGCCGTGTGTCTTTGTCTGCACAACATAGTAGTCAGCGACTACCTCACCCAGTCGGTCATAGGAGGGTGCATTGATGTGACTTTCCGTGGTGCTATTTCGGTGAGGTTTTGCCTCTGATAAAGGTGTTCACAGTCTCTGTGTCTGTGTCCATTACACAGAGTGCTGCTATTTCGCTCCACATTCCATGTAATCAAAGGTACGAAGAGACGTAGTGTGTATGTGTGAATCTGTCTGTGCATAGACATACACACCAGCGCGCACACACACACACACACACACACACACACACACACACACACACACACACACGAGTGGACTAAGACCACTCTCCTCTCTCCCTATAATTCAACACATTTATTCACTTCAGCTTTACCCTCACAGTCTGTCTCTATAAAAAGACATGGTCACAGCATCCAGTGGTCTCTCTAATCCTTTTCTCTTCTCAAGCCCGGCTGTAATGAAACCCTCAATGCCGCACTAAAGGTTATTCTACCCTGTGACATAAGAAAATGATAAATACTAGTGGTTATGATATTTAGTTCGCAGGGAGGACTGTTGATGTATGCGTGTGTGTTTGTGTGTCTCACCTGGGTCTCGGACATGACATAGAGGTAGTGGTGGTCAGAAGAGAAGGCCATGTCTCTGAGGATGGGTCCATTCTCCACAGCCTGCACAGTCTCATACTGAAGAGCGCGCGAGGAGCCATCAACCCGGATCTGGGAAAAACAAAGAGTCACATACAAATTTATATTCTTACAAGGGCCTTCCAATCACAACTTTGCTTAGGTATTACAAATAATAACACTGAAAATCTCTAACGAAGTATATGGATTCAGACAATCCGCTGACGTACAAGAATTAACTTCTGATATGGTTGGGGTGAAGTGCCTCAGGGTAATGATCTTCTTTTTATGGGGGGGATCTGTTTTGGGGTTTTCAATACAACAACCAGGAATACGAGGTTACCACTGAAGAAACACTTCATTCATCACAATTAGCTTGCTGTATCTGCAATGTAAATGTTTTTCTTATTCATTCATAAGTGACTGCAAAATGGACAGCATAAATTAGTTTGTGGCTGGAAATAGAACAAAGAAGAAAAAAATAGTTGAGGTACAAAGATGAAAAGTGAGAAAGAGTATTGATGCCTTCCACAAGAAAGGACTTAGCCATGGAACAAAGGTGGCCTCTACAACAACAAAGTGTGAAAACAGGAACTGAGCAAACATTAAAAAAAGTACTTTTGCATGTTATTACTGGCAAAACTGCCCAGTACATCCTGCTTCAGTATTTTCCCATGCATCACGACTTTTAGTGCTGTATCTGAGATGCGCAACTTTCTCAATGGCAGTTTGAGCCATTCAAAAGTAATTAAGGTAATAAGGCATCTGGGCAAGAGGTATGGTCTATGGGCCCCTGGGTGAGTTTACTCAGCAGAAAGTGCATGGAAGTGGGCCCCACGCACACTTGGTGATGTGATGGAAGTGATCTGGGTTGTGCCAGAACATCTGCTTACATTGGCTCGCTCGCTCGCACACACGCACACACACACACACACACACACACACACACACACACACACACACACACACACACACACACACACACGCACACACACGGACGAACGAACGAACGAACGAACACACAGGATGTGCTCCAAATGACTCTTTCTAAATCTGGCCCTCCGGCTCTAATTTCCCAGTAACACATAATTCTGACACATACCTACTCAAGCATCTTTCAGCACCCAGTAGAATACACACACAGACACATACATACACACACACACAACCATTTGTGGGTGTGTGGACAGGTGTGAAGCAAGTCTTGTTAAAGTTGTGATGACTCTTGGTAGTTATTTGTGCTCTTCAGCACTTAAGGGTTCACAGGTAACATGCACAAGTGGGAGATAATTGGACAGGAAGCAGATGGTGGAGGAGACAGGTGAGTCACTTCATGATTTATTATAATAAGCGTATGATAACGTACTGTCTGTATTCTCTCTGTCAGCAGATCATGAAGAACCCTCTGTTGTACTGGCCAACCTGATGCTAAAGTCTGTTTAAGGTCAACATGCCTGACTCTTTCCAAGTAGGTAAACTGAACCCTTTGATAAAATGGTGCAGAAAACAGAGCTGCTCGTCTTTGTTTGGGACTGGATGACCTGAGGGCATTTACATTTATTTCAGCCTTACCTTGTGAGATTCATTCTTAAGAAAAGACTAGTTTTTTTTATGCACCACGGATCATCATGTATTGCCCTGCATCTCTTAGGGCTTTATTTTGTCCATCATCAAACTAGTAGGATGAATATTAGGTTCAGGAAACACAATACGCATCTTCACAGTAAGTGATAATGTCAGTCAATTCCACCCTCACTTTCCTTGGGCATCACAACAGAAACCAAAGAATCTGCTGCTCTACTAAAGTCCCATGGAACTTTTCTTTGTCTTTGCTTTGACAATCAACTATTGTACAGCAAAGGAAGAAACCTAAGTACACTAGCTGCAGTTTAAGTATTGCCCTACCCTGCTGTTTCTGCTGATATCCAGTTTCACAACAGGACATTTCTTTATGCAGGCACCATCTTTCACCCTGATTTCACCCTGGTCTCCCTCGTTTGTTTCTCAGTCATTCTTTCTCTCTCACTCTGCCTCCTGCTTTGGCTTCTGTAGTGATCTTGATCTCAAAGAACCTTGAGTTCTTTTTATCAAAGCCTTACACGCTTCCACTGGGAACCATTGTATGCACTCGGGTCAGTTGCAAAGAAAAGAACAGAAGGCAAATAGGAGAGAGAGAAAGAGGAGAAGGAGGTAAGAAGAAAGAAACTTGCACACGAGCCAGGGCCAGATTCAGCAGGTGGGGTTATCTAATCTGCTCAGTCGGGTGAGTTAATTTTAGGTGCTGTGCATATGTGCACAGTACACAGCATGTGTGCATGTGCCTGCATGGAAAGATGTGTGTATCAGCTTACCCGGACTGCATATGATAAAGTATGTGGAGTCAATTGCTGTGTCGCGTTAAGAGCTGACAGTCTATTGCAGTGGCTGAATGTAGAGTTTTATTGTGTTGGGATAGAGCCGCAGTCACCAGGGAGCAGAGAGGCTTCAAGGGGAAGCTCCTGTATATTATCCCTCAATCTGACCACCAACAAAACAAATGAGCCACCAGGGAGCGCACAGCATGTCCACAAGCATGCGATGCTGGCTGGTTTTGTCACACTGGGACTGCAGGGGAACTCACAAGGGAGAAAGGCTGATTTAAATCAAAGACCAGTAGACTTACTTGAACAATAACTGGCAAATACAAAGTGTTTAAAATTTATTTTACCCTGTATTTCTTTTTAACAAACAGAGCAGGTCAAACCTGGCTTTGTAGGTTTTATAACAAAAATGATCTTCAACTACTTTCATATGAAACTCTAAAATCTGATGAAAACAAGCATCTATTGTATAATTTATATGACTAAAAATATTCACAATAAACAAAGAATAAACAAAGATGACTGAGCATGGACTGGACACCAGTGATACTTTTATTCTTTTGATGAAAAGTCATACTAATGATATGGCATGTTATGAAACGACTAATCCTAGATTGATTATCAAGGAACAGTAATTATTAATATATCTAAAAGTAATTTTTCATCAGCCTATAATCATTAAGCCAGCTACACTGGTGCTAGCCAATATTATCTGATTCATTTTCAACAGTAATAAAGTGGATTAGCTGCTCTATGCTAAATGGATTACAATGCTAATCTCTGCTATCACATTAGCACTACACAATAGACATTCACTGCCAGACAGACTTCATTTTGCCTCACAGTAATGAGAAGGTGAGAGATGCATTGGGCCAACATTTAAATGCACACATACAAATAAGTGTCTTCATATAAGCATTGCCATGTATAGAAACATTGGCATTTCACTGTCTCTCTGTTTCACAAGCATACACACACTCTCGGATACACGTCCAGGCTGTCTGGCTGGAGATACTCATATGGTAATGAGGGATAGCAAAGAGAATTACTGGCACTTCTGACTCAGAGCACACTTCCACAGAATGTGTGTACTAAATACTTCTTCAATAGCTCTGTGTGTCCTGGTTTATCTGAAAGTGCATATTTGCACAGTTCATACAGAGAAAAGTCCTCCATACGGTGACCACTTTGGCCATAAACTTCATCCTCCTAGTGGCCATGGCATGTAACTACACCAGAGATGAAGGCAGTGGCTTCTGCCATAGAAATTCAGTAGAGAAGCACATGAAGTATCTTTTGTCAGAGATCTCTCACATGAAAACGATCATTCAGCACAAATAAAATACTTTTTTATTATATGTTTTCAAAACTCCTCAGGCCTTACGAAATTATTGGTTTCCTTGAAATCTACCATTAAAGTATAACAGGACTGGAATGATCATATAAAACCGTTTCTGTGATAAAATGCAGAGAAAAACAAATTGCAAACTGGTGTGCAGATGGTATTTCCTGCTTTGAATCTGTCAATGAAAAATAATGTGCCCAAAGTGACTATCTCCCTCTCTCCATGGGGCTAACAGCTAGCAGAAGGTGTGATACAGACGGGGAAGCCATTCCGGTGCGAAAACCACAGGATTACCCTCGCTCAGTTTGCTCATATTGGCACTGTGTGCCACAAAAGCACATGGAAAGTACGGCACTTCCTCTGACTCTGCATTGAATTCAATCTGCAGGCAGGTAAAATCTTATCTTATTATATGTATGCTAAGAAACTTGTGCTTTACTTGTTTGTGTTATGTTGTACAATAAAATCAATGGAAAAGATTCAGAAGTGTATCAAACTGCATACCGAACAATAGATACAATGAGACATAATATAATAAATATTATTATGTTAAAAGAGAGATTGCTTGTTTTGACACATTGAATCAACAGACTCTTTACATATCCTCAGTCAATAATGTTGTTGCCCCTCTGGAACCTTCTTCCGATGAAAACTGCCTTTTGAATTTCAGGCCCTCTTGTTACACATCTGAGAACTCATATTGATTTTGTATAATCTCTGTGAACTGGTGTGCCATTATGTAGAAACTACTTTACATCAAATGGCGCGATGGATCAACAACATTTTAGGACGAGTCCAGTCGATCCCCAGGAGACACGAAAATACCGCTGGAGGAGTGTTAAGAGCAGATGATGACTGTAGCTAAGTGCAGGATATACACTGTCACAAGCACATCCTGTGGATAACAGCACATTGTGGAAAGAGTACATTGAGAGTATACCATTAGCTATATCCACTTAGAAGGTTGCGGGTAGGAGGACTGGAGCCTACTTCAGCTGAGGGGCCAGGTCAACACTGGACTGGTCACCGATCAACCACAGTAATAACACAAAGGCACATTTCATGCTCACATTCACACCTTCAGCATCAATTAAGAATCATCATTTAACTGGAAATTCAAATCTTTGGACATTGGGAGGAAGCCAAAGCAAATGAAGGAAACTTATATTGAAAGTGTGCTTCTCAAACATTCAACAACTGAAGGAGAAAAACTTTGTGGTTCTAAAGTGGATAATGAAAAGAGATAGCAGAACGGTGTCCTTGCCTGCTATGGCATGGATTTCAGAGTGCCGAAAACAAGGCTTGTCACACAGAGTTGCAGTCTGTTGAGCATGGCACACACACTAACACACCATGGCTGGAACACACACCATGACCAACATGCTGCTAGTGGAAGCCAGAATAAGCTGCTGACTAAAGTATCGCTGTGGTCTGACATGTGCCATGCAACCACAGTGAGGTGAGTGGGCTGGAGCAGAATGTCATCCAAAGTCACACAGCATGCTGGGAAACTTAAATTTCCACAATATTTGTGTAAGGAATCCGACTAATCCTCTGAAACACGCACATGGGAAAACTCAATGTCTGTCCCAGCATTTCTGTAGCTAACAAGGGACATGAACTTTGTTCTGCTGGTTAACCATGTGATAAAATGAGCCTGGTTTCTAAGCTTTGACCATTACACTGGCTAACAAAGATTTTGTCAAATGCAAAACAATGCCTGTTTTTAATGTATTTTTGCACACTGAATCCAAATATGTTTATAAAATTCTAAATTTCACTATAACCTTTTTTTTGTTCCAATATTGCACCAAAGAAACGTGGTACCAAGGGAAGTGCATGTTGGCACACTATTCCTGGACACAATAGAAGGATGTTCCTGAGGCCAAAGGTGGGCAAAAATCATACACTTGAACATTTTAGAAGTACATTCATACATATTTTAAGTGTAACAAAAGCCTTGTGGGATTTGTTTTTGGATTTTGTTGCCCAGTGTTATTCATCAACTTTATTGCACAGATCAGGAAATATGAAAAATGTTATCTCCTATAATAATAGCTGTGCATAAAGTCTGTTTTACAATGCAATGAGTGATAATGCAAAACATTTTAGTTGCGTTTATTAAACTCGATTCCAATAATGTCATATTCCTAGACTGCAGAAAGTAAAACATCATAACCAATTTGAAATGATGTCCAAAACTACAAAAACAAGAGAAACACACCTGTCCTGTTAGAATGTCTATTTATACAGTGATAATGTGACTTTACTGTAAATTTGTCGCTAATTCAAGGTGTTCAGAGACCAGCTACTGTTATCATGGTAATGCTATCACGATAACATTGATCTGTTGCTTACAAGAGTTGATTTGTCAGTTTAAAAAAAAAACTGGTAAGATGTTTCAGTGATTCAATTTCAAAAAGCAGGACAGAGTAGAAGCAGAACAAGAACATCGAGTTCTCTTTGTCTCTTCTCTTTAACACATCAGATCTTTACCCTGTTCAAGATATCAATTATAAACATTTTGGATCGGGATCAACATAGCCACAAGCCAAAACACAACACAAGCCGCCCTGGCACACTTCTCTCAGGTTTCCACCCTCTTAGCAAAGCCCCAGCAGAGTGTTAGGTATTCAACCAGGCAAGGCAGGACATGCATTAAGAGCCTCGAAAGAGACACAGACAGACAGACCGAGACAACGGAGGGGAAAGTTTACTGTGAAAGAGATGGGAAGAAAAGAAACGACGTATCGTCACTACATAATGACAATGTGTCTCTCCACGCGTTCTATTCATACCGACAGCATTACAATAGGTGGCTGTCTGATTGCCCAAATCTGTCCAGCTCACTCAGACATATTGCAGACAGAGAGAAAAGAGGAGGAGGGGGGGGCAAAACAGAAAAGAAGGGGTCTAGGAGGCGGAGTGGCTCCATCTCTCAATGTCAATCAATGCCAGAAAAAACCCTGCACTTCCATGTTCAATGCTTCAATATATAGCTTTAGGCGAGATGGACTAGTGCAAGGCTAGTGGGGGAGTGTAGATGATTTGACATTAATCTGAGGGTATTAACAAGAATGAGAGATACCAGGCAGGTTTTGTAGTATTTCTGGTTATTCATTGCCAGCAGGAGTTATTAGGGACAATCAAAGACAGACGTGTGTTCTTATTTTGACAGGGAGAGGACTGGCCACAAAGCAAAGCAGAAATCTGTGTAATTTGTGAATGACTACTGCTATGGTATTTCTACATCTACAATGTTCTTAGGCATAGTATTTTAAGGTCTCTGATAAACTACAATGGAGCCATCGTGCTGTTGTCCAAAAGGTATAACACTGACTCAGTGCTTTCCTTTATGGAGGTAAAATATTCATTCCGTTCTTTAAAAACACATTTCAAATCTTTCCTTCTTTCCTTCTGACTCAGCTCCTTTCTCTATAGGAGAATGAGTGGGCAAAAAACCCCACCGAGTGGAACTGAACTCATTCTATGCTTTAATTCATTATTCTCTGTTTTATGTTTGCAATTAGGCATATCTGCTACACAGCAGGATTTTAATTAATTCCTTTCCTCCAATGCCTGCGCTGTGAAGGAAGGCTCTTTGTGGGCGCAAATTAAGGAAATGTCATTGTTAGCAGGGAAGTAACTACAGAGATTTGTTTTGGCAGTGTCAATACTTTGCAGAAATATTACATTTATAATGACCCTTCTATTGAGGTCAGTTTTATTGAAGTTAATCTCCTGTAGATGTTTTATTTAGGTGGGTAACGTGACAGTAGGAGTTTCAAGGATGTTTCCTGTGAGGAAAGTTACATAATGGAAAAAACGGGTGTCCATCCACTGAATTATAGGATTTTAACCCTATTGGATATTCATCAGGCAAATTCCCAACATCACAAAGAACAAGGCATACAATACATAGGCACCAAATTAGATCATGCTGAAGGTTCAGAATTCACTGTATGATTTGACAAACGAGATTATTTCTTATCGATGAGACTTTTTGGATCTGTTTTACAAATATTTAGTTGACCAGTGGCCTTAATGAGGAATTTAATATTGAGCCTTCTCTGTAAATATTTTCTGAAGCACCTACTTCAGAATGGCCCCTGTAACAAGACTTGGTCAAAACCTAGTATATGCCTGGACTATGTATGAAACGCTGAAAGGCATTTAATTTTAAACGAGGGCTTTTAATTTGAAGCGGAAGTCATAGAAAGTCACAACATTCGGCCGACTAATGGTGTTCCTGATAACTTTAAATACTCAGTGGCAGACCTTTGCATTTATAAAGCTGACCCTGCTGTTGTAGTCAAGCCAAAACTGCGATTTCAGTGACTTCGACGTGGCGTGATAAAAATACCTTGTTGCTGGCTGTAAATTAGTATGCGTAAACTACCTTTTAAAGTATTTGTGTTACTCCAGTAACTATCGTTTAACCACCCCACACCTGGGATCTGACTCTACAGTAGACAGAGCCGCAGGGGGACCCCTGGTTCGGTGACTGACCGCTGTGGCATTAAAGGTGTGGTACCTGTTAGCCCGCAGGTCCGTGCAGCCTACTAATCTAACCTTATCCCCCTGCTGAGAGACAGACAGAAAGAGCAAGGAGAGAGGAAAAGAGAAGGACAAGAATGTTATTGTAAGGGATGATGGTGTTGGACGTGAAAGGGGACAAGTGTCTGGAGGCTTCCTAACTCATTTCTCCCCCTGCTCTCCTCTCCTCCCTCAGTCTCCCCCGTGGCTTCAAAGGGTGAGTGACAGGTCTCCCTGCTCTCATCGCCTTCACTGCTGAACTGCCTTCGAGCACCGTGACCAGGCAGGGGGCTCACAGCTCAGCTTTTGTTACTCATTTCCCTCCTCTGCTATGCTTTTGCTCTTTTTCGCTCTCTCTTGCCCTCCATCGCTCCTTCTCTCTTTGCTGCTCTGTCTCAATCTTTAAGTCATGAGGTTGTCTGAAAAACCTGCAGGCTCGCAGCCAGTTCAATCTTGAGAATATTTGTGACCTCTTGACTTCTAACGACTCACCCAGCCGCTCATATTTGATTTTTTTGTTTCCCTTTCTGCTGTGAAATTTTACTCACGTTTCCTGTTTTGTTAGTTGCAGATTACATTGCATTACATTTCAGACAGATTCTCTTCTGTCACAGCTGGAACAATATATTTTGTACATTGTCTCTCGCTCACCTACCTAGTTTTTGATTGTGCTTACACATGTTTAGATTGAAAATCCTTCAACCTCTCTGCTGTTAGATGTGACCCTCTAAAGCCTGTTGATGTACTGTATGGATACTAATGGTACCCATTTTTTCCAGAGAACACAGCAGGTCATGTACAGTATATGGAGGTGGGCAGGAATGGCCCAGTTAAGAGCAAAAATTGCTCTGCTTCTTCTGCACAATTATCGTCACCTGCTCCATCTCTTAACATGATCTTAATTCATATCTTTGTCCATTGATTTTTCAGCTTTGCCATTTTCCCTTGCAATATGCATCATTCCATCTCTTATCCTGTTACTGTCTCATTAGAGCCACAGCAGGGTGTTAGAGGCGACAGGTCGAACCCTCCAGACAGCCTCATTTAGTGCAGCCAGATTCCTGAGAAAAAAAACCATATGTACGTTTCTCCTTCAAACCAATTATGTCCTCTTCAGTTTTTCCTCTGTTACCCCGTTTTTCTGCAGTGATACGAGCTGCTGTTCCCACAACTGCTGTTGCGGCTCCTGACTGGGCCTCGAGGACCCTACCGAGGCAACAGCATAATTTGAGGGCATATCCCCAGCTGTGTCTCTATTAGTGGTGCAACCTGGTGGCAGTGTAACCGAGTGGTATGCACCCCATTATATTTTGTAACCAGAGGCCACTGTGTGAAAGCTAAAAGGCTCTGGGAGCCATTAATGAAGTCAACAAGCTCCAGAGAGTAGTGAGAGCAGCAAATCAGTCTATTATATCAAATGAAGCCTTTCAGGTGACACAGCAGTGCACCAACTCACAGCTATGGATGCAATTCATTAGCGTGAGCGTGGCTGGCAAACTGTTTCAGTAGGTTGAAACGTATACTGTATAATGACACTGATATTATACTCTGGGGGCCTGTGCTTTTGTGAGGTGACAGAGAGGGAAAGGTTGTATGTGTGTTGTCCACACCTTTGAGAATTGCAGCAGCCAGAAAGCTGGACATATGGCAGAGCAAGAGGTGGCTAGCTTTGAAGTTAGAGAAGCAGAGGGAGGAAGAAAATGAGGCGAAGGTAAAGAAATATCCATCTTTTTTCCAGTCATGCATTTCACTTAAGGGTCTATGTATTGTGGGTTTTAAAAAAAAATAAAAACAGCTACGCCCTACGAAAGAATAGACTCTATGAGACACCTGAAGACATACCATCTTTGGCAGAATTCATTATGAGTCTGGCTGTATGTGTGGGGATGCTGTAATGCTGCATGATTAATCAGACAGGATGGATAAAAGTGTGAATTGCCTTAAACTTTTGCACATTATTGTATAGAATGAAAAACAGCTTTCATGAAGAAGAAATAATTTAGAAATGTTCTTTTATTAGCCCTCGAGGATACACAGAATTACTTTTTGGTGGCTAATAATGCAAACAGAAGTTTTTGTTTGTTTCACAATAAGACTCCACTGGACACTTTTAATGGCATTTTTTTTTTATCAGTTAACTACATTTTGCTTCCTTAGCCATCAATCACCAATTTATCCAACCGTTGAGGATAATGAGCGGAGGATGTGGAAAACCTTAGATCAACCTCACACAAACGGGTATATAGTTCTGTTCAGCAACCTCAGATGAATAGGAGCCCTTTCGATAACGGTCCAGTGACAGACTTTGATCAGCATTCACAGGATCACTCACACATACACACCTCCACTGTGTCCTTTATCCATCTATATGCAAGGTTGTACTTTACAACACAATAACAGGGATGTACTCTTTCATCTTAACAGGGTGGACTCCATAGCTTTTTGTTGATTGGACCATAGTCTGCTTCCATAAATGTCAATCAGCACCATATCCGACCAGGTTGGTGAAGAAGTGCCAGGTCCCTCAAACAGATGTCTAGGTCTGATAAAGGCCTGATGACAGGCTCTGATCAACTTTAGCGAAGATGGAGGGGTGACTTTGAGATCTCTTTCGTCACTTTTTACCAGACCATGATTTGTTTTAGTGGTTATCTATCTCTTTGTTTACTGCTTATCAGGCTGTCCTCTTTTCTCTGGTCAATACTAATTTCCAGCTTGTTTATCAGGACAAACAGAACAGTTCATTGACTTCAAGAGCGTGATTGGTTTCCTGGGAGATAAGCACAAATTCATAAATACACAAACTTAAACTCTTACAAACACAAAGAAAAGGCCAGAAAGATGAAACAATCCCGAACTTCTGACAGTTCGACCACAAAAAAGAAATGGGGGAAAAAGGCAGTGAGTGAGTGTGTGTGTGTGTGTGTGTGTGTGTGTGTGTGTGTGTGTGTGTGTGTGTGTGTGTGTGTGTGTGTGTGTATGTATGTGTGTATGTAGGTGTGTGAATAATAGATGGGGAGTTGAGAGCCAGACGCTGTCTGAGAGCAGACATCACCCTGGATCCCGTTACCACACACTGCCATCAGAATAACTCTGGAGACATGGGCACACTTTTGCGCACACACGCACGCGCACGCACGCACACACACACCTAGAGTTCAAGCACTGGAGATGTTCACAGTCCTGTGCACGCACAATCACACACACCGTGACCTTTCTGCACTCTGGTGCTCCGTTTCTCAACACAACACTTTCTCTGTCTTGAGTCTGTGGTCAGGTGCAATCACAGAGTCGAGTAATATGATCTTGCAATGGGAATTTAAAATAATTTTGGAAAAAGGTGAAGGTCTTGAAGTACACAATTTTCATGCAATCGTCCTTAAAAAAAAGGGGAATTTTACTGTTGTGGTGATGACGGACTAAGATCAGGGTCGTATGCACACGCACACTTTAAATCTATAGATCACCCACTGCCGCTGAAGACCACACATACTCCATGGATTCATAAATTATCAATGGTCTTACCTTTCAGACCTGTGCAGATCTGTGTGTTTATGCGTGTGTGTGCACTGGTATGCGTATGAGAAGCATTCATTGCCTACCCTTCAGTTTTATGTTGTGGTGATTTATGAGGTTCCTACCAAAGTTTCTAATTAAATAGGGAAGCGCCTCACAACCAACTCCTCAGAGATAAGCAGGCGCGAATTTCTGTTCCCTCCTTATTGTCTGCACAAGTGTGTTTGTGTGGATGTGTGCATTTGTCCGTGTGTATATTCCCTTGTTTTCAGCCCCAAGGCACCTCCTTTTTCTTTCTCATCTCTCCTCTTTGCCTTTATTCCTTTTTTAAACAGACTGGCTCACTCCCTCAATTATACCTTTTTCCCCCACTGAAGTGAAAAATTGCTTTGCTGGTCTAGCAGAGAGAGAGAGAGAGAGAGAAAGAGAGAAAGAGAAAGATGCACAGGCGTGAGAGGGTGAAAAAAAATAAAAGCAAGGAGAGTGACGAGGACAGGCAAAGAAAGGAATAACACGGCACTAAACCCTGGAGGCACGTGTTGATTCACCAACTGCTATAATAATGGAAACACTGGAGGTAAGATGGTGAGAATGAGAAAGAGCAAGAAGACTAAAGGCCAATGTCCACTGAAAATGGCTCGGATGAAATCAATGAAGAACAAACACATAACTGGCTGATATGATGGTTTCTGTGTCCACCTGCCACAGAGGGCAAGCATGAGCAGACTTCCAAAGAGCTATTTTTCAATAACTTTATCCACTTTGCCCACAATATATGTACGTGATTAAAGCAAAACTAGACTGAGAAATGCTTTTAAGACTCATCAGATGTAAAATGTTGGTATAAACCTGCCACTTGCCAACTATTTCAGTGTGTATTCTTGGCCTCGTCTCCTATCTGTGTGTTACTGTTTTTAAGATCCCCGTCACAACAGGAAACAGTCCGCGCTAGCCCCTGCATTCAGGTTTTCACAAAGATTGGGATCATCCAAAAGTGTAAGCCTGCTTGGTTCTTTTCGGTCTTTTGTGGAACTTGAGGCTTCTTAATGCCAGGGCTTGTCTTAATGTGCTATTTTTTTTTTTTTTTTTAACTTCATAGCTCTACATACTAAATTGGAAATAAAACCTTGGCTGAGAGGAATTATTTTCTGTAGCTTGACAATGTAAATTAAAAAAAAACAAATAGGCTTCTGAGTTATTGCGGAGGTATTACCTCAAACTAATAACTAACTGCACTAGAGTGGACATGCACCATTAGAGCAAGGTGAGACAGCTGACTAGAAATACTGTACATGCCCAAAAGAAACAGACCAGTTCCCCTAAAGTCATTTTTATTTTATTCTCTCCTCTCCCTGTCATATTCTCCCTCCAAACATCCACCAGAGGCAAACACATTAATCACTACACATAACACAATTTCATTTCTATGTCTCCCCGTATGAGGTACAATACCTCACCCTGAATTATGTCTGACATACTAGAAATATATCATTAGGCTGCAGCCTTTTATCAGGGAAAAAAAACACCTGATGTATTACTGTGAGTGACACTTTTTACTTTTGACTTGGTGGTGGAGCAATTGCTTTGAGTTCTATGATGTAAACTAAATAATGTATTGCATCCATTTTGCTTTCAGCAGGTCACAGAGACAAGAAATGTATTCCTGACCTGGTCATGCACTCGTTCAAAAAAACCCTGTTCTTCGTAGTATTTTTCAAACTTGTTCCATTCTTTACACCAATGAAGACATCCAAACTATCCCTTCCCTTTCACTGGCTCTGTGGGAGTTTATTCTAAAATTAGCACTGATTTATCAAGGGAGCACATTAGAGTTTCACGCCCATGCATTATGCGATAGCATAAAAGCAGTGTATTGTGCGTGATAATCGAGGTTTCACAGTGGGAGTCAAATAACTTCACCCAATAAATAAATGAGCTCGCTGTTTCAGGATGGTTGGTTATCTAATCACAAAGACGAGGGAACAGATAAAGAAGCATGCAAGTATATTCCAATAAAAATGATACCTTTATAACCATGTTTGCACGCTTACGCACATGTATGTGAGTCTATGGGAAATTACACAGACTCACAAAATGGAAACAAACTCATTTGTTACAGCAGTGTGAAACATAATGAACAGTAACACTTGGTAGCGTGTTATGCAATGTACACAGTTATGCTCCTAAATTGTTTTACATATTATTTTTTGGTTGAATATAATCACTGGTTTTTTAATGTTGTTTTTTTTTCCTTTATTCATTGCGAATGAATTAAGCACCACATTTATTAAACTGCAGCACAGTCAGCAAGAGACTTCAGGGTGGATGGCAGGTGTACAAAGCCCACGACTCACACACCACAGGCCGAGGTTCACAGTTCCATTTGTGGTTAGATTTATGTAGTAAAAGTGCTTTGTGTAAAGTTAGAAAAGGATTGTGGTTTTGATTACATATAAATAAATTCACTGTGTCTCAGGTCACTGTGGACTTCTTCAGGTCATGATTTCGTTAATTTTACCTCGGCGCTGTGTGTCGAGACATAACAAAAAATATGATATTCAGGTGGGAAAACAAATATATAGATGACATATTACTGATAAATTGAATGTCAACATATTTTCAGCTTGCCGATAATGCAAATTAACAACAATTCCTCATTAAGATGATAGAAAATATAATGTGGCTGCAATAACATTTTCTTCCAAACATATGTGCTGTTGTTAGTCGTTAGTTATTCCAGGCAGCAGTGTTGTTGTTGATTAAATTTAATTCTGGGTTGATGTTAATGGAAATCTGTCAAAGTGCAGATCCACTGTTTAATGTTTCTCTCGTCAGACAGTTGACTTAAAGTATGTGGATAATTTGACTTGGCTGGTATGACATTCATCACAAGAGCATCTAATAACCAGTCATTCTCTGGCTTATTTCTCCCGCTCTGCCTCGTCTCCTCTAAACTCTATGTTGTTGTTTGCCATCTTCATGTTCTCCACCTCTCAGTCTTATTATCCACATTCATTTCTTCCCGGTCCACCTATTCTGCTCTTTTACCGTGTGTTATATCAAAGTATGATGGGAAAAGAGGCAAACCATGTGCCACTGTCAGAGCAGAGCAAGCCTGAGTGACAGAGTAGAGAAGAGACAAAGAGAGGAGATTGGGAGGAACTGAGTCACATCACCTGTAGAATGCGAGATAAAGATGGTTGTAAGCCGCACTAAAACTTGAAGACAGATAAAACTTAATTCTTTTTGAGGGAGAGACAGAGCGAGAGAGGAATCTAAGAGGATATTTGGTGAATGGGGCCTGTCAGCTTGCATTGCGCAGAAATCCTCTTATACCTCAAAATTTCAATTAGGTGGGAAAGCGTTTCGGTGTGGTGCGCTTCTCTCATTTTTGCACAGGAAGTACAAGGTGCATGAGGTGGGATTTGTCACAGCAGCGACAGGCCTCCTCCTCCTCCTCCTACATTATGATACAAAGAACACACACACACACACAAAGAGTGCTCCCCCTTCCAAACGCCAAAGCCATTTCGAATGACAACAGTGGTACACTCGATGCTACTTCAGTGTTCAGTGAGCAGTGTTGCAATTGAGTTTGTTCCACTGAAGAGGATCTGAAATTTAAACGCCACAGGTTTGTGTTGGGCTGCTGTCATCTGTGCGACAGCTACAATTACACTACGTGTCAACCTCTCCCAATGACACTGACTTACAGTAATTACAATGCCAAATGCAACAGCCCATTTTCATGGTCTGTTTTCATTTAATTCCCACCTTGGTGTTTCGCTATCATTTTGCATTGTCTGTCACCATCTACCTTGGAGTCTTCGACAGAAAGAAAAAGAACCACAATACCCATTTAATGAACTACAACTGTCAGGAAATTAAAACATGAACATTACATGCCAAGCTGACTTTAAACTATCTTATATTTGGGGGTCAACAAGGGGTCCTTTCATTATTTGTAGCATATTTAATCAAGTAATGAAGGTTTTTAGATATTGAGAATCAGACATATAAAGTATGAATATCCATGTCACTGTTAATACAAAATTATCAATATATATATATATATATATATATATATATATATTTATTTATTTTTTTTTTTTTTTTTTTTTTTTACCCCAAACCATTTCCTCCAGCAGCCTCCTAATGTCACAAAGTGATGGACGCGAGTCTTCTTCCCTGCTAATGATCCCTAAAACTGCAATACTCAAAGTAACCCCTGAAGACTGTGGACAATTATACAGCTACTTCTTGTTATGACACACACACACACACACACATATATATATATATATATATAAATATAAAAAATTCAGTTACTGTAACTGAATTTGTAAGTTAATTTGTGAAAAATGCAGTAAAATAAAGAAGTAAATTAATAGTAAAAATCTATTGACAAAAATGTACTTTAGAACTAAACTGTCACAAGCTATTCTTGCTAAGTTTTGACAAGGATGCAGAACCTCAGATGGGATTCAAATGCATTCTTTAACTAAAAGATAAACCTAATAACTGCAGTTTAATAGAACTTTAGTCTTGGTTTTATCTCTTGTAATAAAACTGTTATCACCAAACTACTAAGATTTACAAACATGGCAAAAAAAAAACTGCTAACGGCGAGAAACGAGAGCCCAGAAGATCAGCAATTAGCAAGAATCGGAGTGACTTTTATTTGAGGTCAAACCAAATAAAAATGACATGAAATGTCATAATAATCCCTCACTCGACAGGAAAAATATAACTACAGCAACTAGTAATCATAGCAAATTAACATGGTGTTTACAATGTTAGCACATTAGTAGTGATAACCAAAACTATGACAGTGGGACCAAAACTTTAATAAACAAGAATTATCCTTCTGGTTAAAGCCAGATACATGTTCAGGGCTGTGTGGCAACACAAAACACTTACATTACACAGGATACCTGTGTTCTTTTCCTTAACTTGTTCCTCCTCTAGGTTTACTTCAGCCCTTTTCTGTCTCTCTCATCCTCTCGCTATCCCAACTCTCTCTCCTCCCAGCCATTTTGCAATCGAACCCCTCAGCATTCTTTACAAACTATACATCTTGTTACCTCGGGTGTCCCTTCCTTCCTCAAACCCCTCTCTCACCCTTTTCTTTCTCTGCCTATGGAGCCCCTTCTGCTCGATTCTTTCCCTAACACCCCTCACCCCCCTATTCCCAGCTTCCCAGCTGGCTTTCATCTTCCCCAGGTTAGATTACTGTAAAGCACTGCCTGTCTGCCAGCATTCCTGAAAGCTTTTCATCTCTGCTCTGATTCATCTGGGGAGACAGAGAGGGAGCGGAGGAGAGGGTGAGGGATGTAGAGACACAGAGAACTGCAGAGGATGGGAGCAGAGACAGAGGGACAGAGACACAGAGAGAGGGAGCGGGAGAGAGACAGGCAGCTGTGTTGTGCTGCGACTATGGATTTCAGAGCCTTCAGTGCTTAACCTGCACCACACACTGCACCATGGGCTGATGGGAAATTTCCCTGCTGGTCTCTTGGCTGTCTGTGAAACGCCCACTCAGAGCTGAGAGCACACCTCACTGGGGACACGCAAATATGCTCACACGCACACGCACGAGCACACGCACATGCATGCGCGCGCGCACGCACACACACACACACACACACACACACACACACACACACACACACACACACACACACACACACACACACACGGTGGAGCAAAGTACACACACAAATACAGATACAAAATTGTGCAATCTGAGCACACATTATACATAAGTCAGAAAACATCACAACATAATGCAACACTAGAGTTAAAATAAAACTGAAAACAATTCCTCAGAAGATGAAAGACAGTAGGGAGGAAAGAAAGAAGATGACTTTGAGATACAGTACGTGCCTCCTCTTGCACAAAAACTCACTTTTTATCCACAAACACTTTCCCAACAAGCAGATCAACAAATTGACCATCTACCAAATGATTTGTTGTTATGTTTTTTTGCATTAGATTTGAATGTTGAACAGCTCTGGCAGCATGATAATACACCTTGAGATGTGCTCATGGTGTAACCAAGTCAGACAGGCTCCACTCATATCCACACAGAACACAGAAATTTACACAGAGAAAGAAACCACGAGATGCAAATGCGACAGTAAATATGCACATGTGTGTGTGTGTGTGTGTGTGTGTGTGTGTGTGTGTGTGTGTGTGTGTGTGTGTGTGTGTGTGTGTGTGTGTGTTTTTGTGTTTCTACCCACATACAGCTTACAAACAGCAGTACAGGTTTAATTACAGAAGGCCCTCCAGCTGTTTATTACTCTGCTCCAGTGTGTGCGTTACTGTATGCCTTTTTGTGCGAGTGTTTTTGTGTGTTCCTGGGGAAATGGGGGGACTGTGTCAGTGGGTGAATATGAATCTGTAACTACACTCGAATGTATTTACATTTATGTCCAATAACTGCAGGCTTTGGTTACAGAGAAAATAGGATTTATTCTGCTGTGGTTGTGTCTGTGGAATCGTGTAGGTGTAAATGCATGTGGCTGTGTGCAGAGTAACACGTAACGTTTTTAAAACAAAATGTGCAGACATGAACTGTGTTTGAACAGCAAATCCAAAAGAGACTTGACACATTTCTACCAATCCTAATTTATTCAATCCTATAAGTAAGTAGAAAATATTTTAGTATCTGGAGGGGAGACAAACTTAGGCCCTCCACTCAAAAAACATGGCATGATTACAGATTTAAGGGGAAATAAATACTGGAACTGTCTGCAAAAAATGATTATTTTAAATTGTGACTAATCTGTTGATCATTTATTGCAATCAATTATCATCATTAAGCCCGAGTGGAAAGCCTCAAATTTGTTTGTTCTGTCTGATCAACAGTATAAAAGCCAAAGAGATTCACTTTATTATGATACAAAACACGTAAAAAAAAAAACAGCAAATGCTCACATTTGAAAAGCTAAACAATGGTTAAAGTTTGGAATTTTTGCACCGCAAATGAATTCTTAAAGACATTTGTGGTGGTCAATATTTTGTTGTATGAGAAATCATGTATCCATCCATCTGCTTCCTCTTAGGCAGTCTGTTGTAAACAGACTTTTGAATCATACAGTATGTCAGAGAATTTCTACTAGCCTGTGCCTTCAGCCTGACTTTGCATCCTCCTTTAGACACAGTCACATCCAAGTCTCATTGTACCAGGTCTTTCCTCTATGATAGGGCTGTGTGATGATATGGTACTCAGAACTATTAGAGAATCCCTGCATGTGATATTTATGGACCTGCCAGTCTTCTGTCCCTACTCACGACTCCCACACCCTTTAATCTTTCTGCTGTCATCTACTGTCACTGCCTTATGTCTATGGCCTTGGCTAGCTGCCATCTGATACATAGCGCAGCGTGTGTGTGTGTGTGTGTGTGTGTGTGTGTGAGAGTGTGTGTGTATACTGTATAGTACAGTAGAGTATTCTATGTCAGTCAAATGTAGGGCAAAAGTGACAGTAACAAAAACAAATAAAAAGTCACATTCCTCTCACATCATTCAAATACAGAAAAAAAGGAATGCGAAACCCCCCCCCCCCCCCCCCCCCCCCCCACACTACAATCCCAGTGTTTAAGGGGCAACACAATAATTTGGCAGGAAAATCAGAAGAGAAAGAAAAATACTACAAAGAGGAAAGACAAAGAAGGAATGAGGAGAACAAAACTGTCCTCCAAGCAGAGCTTTTACGCTCACAAACTAAAGTCAATTAGCAATTTCAGAAAAATAACAACTCTCTTCAGTCTTTGGCAAAAATGATCAATCCCACACAGGAAATGGATACTATACATAATGAATACATTAACATGTATGCCATGATAATTCTCATAATTAAAACGAACAGTGTGTGGTGCTTATTGCCCTGAATTATGTACAGTTTTCTCAATAGGCGCTCTGTCCTCACCCTCTGTGCACAGACTCAGAGATCGCCTGAGGCAGATGAGTCGGCTCAGTGAATGAAGTGATCAACAGTCTGGCAAATGGCCTTTTACAGCATTTGAAAAAAAGAAGGCATAATCTCGCACGCACACACATGGACAACATTGACACGCACACGCATACATACTGAGACGAGAGCCGAGTCTGACCCTGTTATGAAGAGCATTTATCACCAAAGCCTTCCACAAAATAGCTAATTCTCCAGGCTTTGTAGAAATCTCATTGTTCCCCAAGACTTGATGTGAAATTGCTGTGATAAACCAAGTAAGTAATTATGAAATTCACAATAGTGTGTGGAGTTGGAAAGTACAGCTCAGCAAATTCTCACTGATATAAAATGAATATGTATATGAAGAGTTAGCACGCTGTAATAATATTAAATAATACTACAAAACATGTTTGTATAACACCTTAAAAAAAACCCTGTGTTTCAAAAGTAAACAACAAAAACTGATACAGAAAAAAATAAAGCACAAGTTGTTTCTATTGCTTCTATTACATTTAATGACCGAAATGAGTGAATGCCAATAATCAATATAAAGAACTGTTTCAAGCACATGTAGTGAGCCACCAGGACACAGTAAATGCACGGTATTCCTATAGGCTACAACAAGTATAAATTATAATCTCTGCTAATATAATTTTTATTCATATGGTCTAACAAAACAGATTTTTTTTTGTTTCATTATTCAATGGGTATGGTTGGACAAAAATCTAACACTTAAATTTGCATGAAATATCACTTCACTGCAGAGCACATTAACATAATCCAAACAGACCATTGTCAGGGCTCCTCAGAGAAGCAGCCAAAAGGCTGAACATTCCTCCCTCCATCCAACCTCCAGAGCGGGTTAATTGCAGTCTGGAGGGGAGTGCTGCCTCAGTGCTTTAACTTTGGACACAGACAGATGGGTCCACTCACCCTTTTCCTCATTCCTCCCTCTCTCTGTGAGACTTATCTGTCAAGAAGTCTTCAGGTGGACCTGCTGAGTAAGCACATGGTCCAACCTCATCCATTTCTCCAACACAGCTTTCCCATGTCTGTGTAGGGTTACTGGAAATAATCCTGCCTAAACGGTAAAAACCAGTACATGTAACACTAATTGTGTTTTAAATCAGCTGCATTATAATGTTGCTGGCATTGTAGTGTTTAAATTGCAATCAATAAACGCAATTAATACCAGAAAACACATTATACTGGTGCATTTTTTTTTTTGCTAGCTGCCATTGTGAGGTAATAGTAAAAGGGATTATTATTGTCACTAGTCAGCTAGCCTGTGTAACATCAGTCTTTGGGGAAATTAACATTTCCCTGTTCCCCCTGTTTTGCAAGCCCTGCAACTGAAATACTGTGTGACTGATAGACTGGATCTACAGTTCACTTCTTTGGAAGGCAGAGGCTGTTAAAATTATCTACTGGTATGAATCAGAATCAGATTTATTGCCAAGTCAATTTTCACATGCAAGGATATGGTCTTGGTGAGTGGTGCGTAACAATGAAAAACTCAAAAGTCAGAGAAAAAAACAACAGTATGCTGAAAAAGTTCTGGGATATTGTATTCACACTTATGAACACCACATCAATTAAGATGGTGTGCTACTACATAAAAATAACAGCATAGCTTCTATACTAGAGTAATTTCATTTTTACATCAGCTGTTGTAATGTAATGTGACTCTAATATGAATGGGTCTATATATGTATACGTACATATACATAAATTACTGTAGGGTTCAGCATCCACTGTATTGTTGAGGTATCTGTGCCTAATAGAAAACCATTCGACTGATAGTGAACAGCATGAAACACAAATCTACAATCTACAAATGTAAACAAATCTACAATCACACTCCACTGGACAGCTGAGTACCGATACACACAAACCAATTCCAACCCCCCCTCCCCCCCCCCCCCCCACACACACACAATACACACACACAGTTAAAATCCATTTCCCTCCCTCCTCGCCCCTTAAATGTCCCATTTGAGCCCTATCATTTCCATCTCCCAGGGGCTATGTATTTTAGCAAGCCCAGTCGCAGCCCCTTAGCTTCTCATGATCTTTAAGTGTGTGTGTGTGTGTGTGTGTGTGTGTGTGTGTGTGTGTGTGTGTCTGAGGGTCTGAGGCCAGGAGATGAGGGCTCCAGGAAGGGACTGGTAGACGGATTAGCTTTCCTGTCCTCTTCCAGCTCTTTACCATTTTAATGAGGCAGGGCCAGAGGGTCTTTCTTGTGCCCCAGCCAACTGTGTCATAGTATGGGCCTGGGGACAGAGAGCGGCTGCAGGGGTTCAGGGACGGTTCTGATACAGCATTGCCATTGTATGGGGAAATGGACTGAGATATGGCACTGATGAGGGGGGAATGAGAAGATGTGTATGAGAGAGAAACGGGCAGTGAAGGGAGTATGTGGGTGTCTTATGAGAGTGGGTATGCATCAACCTCTATGTGTGTCTTCTCCCAGAATAAAAGAGTAATTTAGGTTTTTCTATGGGCCTACCTCCAAAGCTCCCCCGGTATGCACCCCGATAACACAGAGAGGGCACATGTGGATTAACTCTCAATTGTAGGGACTGTAATTACCTGCTGATATGAATATTATTACTACTACCAGGCAAAAACCTGACAATTTTCCTTCCACAAACGGATAATGGTAAACTAAAAACGTGTGGTAATGCTTCGGTTTGTGTTTGCGACATCACTTTCACGAGTGCTTAACCAACATCAGTCAGTGGAAGGGCAAGTGTCTGAGATAGTACTGTCCTAGGGTTAAACTAAAATAAAACACACAAATGCTTCCAAAATGTTTTCATCTCTTTAAATGACATTCATGTTTATATGTTGTGTAAAGAATACATTCAACAAACACTAGATTTATGGCACTGCAATCCACTGGACAAGTGTGTAGTACTGTATTCAGTATTAGTAGATTGGCGCTGACATATACTTCTAAAGCCACCTGGGGTTATGCAAAGCAGATGTCTACTGGGTGCTTTAAAGGAAGACAAAGCTACTGTCACTGAAGTGAGAGAATGGAAAAAAAAGCCATAGGGCTGCCACAGGGCTTGACAGGAATGGACAGTGGGAGAAGCAAAGGGTCTGAGCACGCTAGTGGTGTGTGTAAAGATCAAAGGTGTGTCTGTGTCTCTAGCGTGCACATGTGCATGTGCTCGCCTGCACTTTCATTCAATGAGATCTCAAAAGAAAAAATTTAGAATCCACAAAACCGAAGGGCAAAAAAATAAAAAAATAACTAGTGCCTCAGCAGGGTGTCTGCGTGAATCATCTATATTGGATAAAGGAGCTGACAATCATCACAGGGGGTCAGGAGGGTGGTCAAAACTCAAACAGGGGTACAATGGCTCTTCAGGTTTCCACACTAACGCACACACAGACACACACTCTGAAAGAATGCATGGCTAATCAAACTGGGGGGAAAAACACAAATAACCTTGAACTGATGATCTGTGTGTGTCAATGACAAAGGGTTTCATAAAAAGGAGGAACTAGACTGGCCGAAGAATGCTACTGATGTGAATGCGTGCAGCCCTATTGAATTGGTTATAATGGAGAAGCCCATGAAGAGGAGTCATTGATACAGGCTGAAGTCCACTTCACGGTGGTTTTGGCATTGAGAGGGTGAGACAGAGCCATTTCACAGCCAGAGACACTTGGCCTTGGGGCAGAAATGCCTATGGAGCAGGGCTAGGCTCAATGCTACGACCTTAGGGTCATACGATGGAACACAATCTTTACTGTCACTAGAGTTTGACTTAGGCTTTGTCTATCTATCTCAATCTTTCTCACGCATACACTGAATGACCTTAGTTTACAGAAAGCATCCATGCCAGTCAACCGGCCCTCTCCGTAGTCATATCCTCAACTGAAGAAACAGACAAGCCAGCCACCCATTCTTTTCCTCACCTCTTTTTCACATGCACTCTTTTCATTTCCAGTCACCTTCCCCATAACCTTCAAAAACCAAGCCCCTGTTTCCCTCTGCCCTCTTACACTACTACTTATTTCACACTGTCCACCTTTGTCTGCTTTCCCCTGTCAAACCTTCACCTCAATTCTGCTTACTTTTATTCCCCTCTTCCTCTCTTCTTTTCAACAAGGCTGTTTCCTCTGCATTCAGGCCCTACAGTTCCAGGGCAGGCTAAATCACAGTCAGCCACAGGCGCTAAATAAGAACAAACGCCTCTGCTTTACCTGTGCAGCCTCCCCGAGGGGACACTCAGCGCCTAGAAAGCAGCTAGCATTCTCTCCATTTCTCTGTGTGCACCGCCTCCCCAGCTCTCCTCACTCTCTGCATTGTGTGTAATTGAAAAACACAAGCCCCAAAGGCCTTTACTCTCTCCACTAAAGAAATAGGGTGAATGCCTCATAGGCAGAGGAAGAGAAAGGGAGGGTGTGGGGGAGGACAAAAAGAAAGTGCAATGCAGAGGAACGGGGGAAAGTGATTTAATTGGACAATAAGACAGTCAGTGAGGCAAGCATATACCTGGGTCTTGGAATCTTAGTGTACACAATGGGGGTCTGTTTTAAGAGGGGAGAAAATAAACAAAGTGGGAGGAAAAATGAATTTATAATCATAAAGGTCTAAGGAAGTTATAGTTGTATAACTTACTGAGAATGTAGGTTTTCTGAAGCTGTATGACCTCCCTTTGTAAACGTATAGAATTAAGTGGAAACAGGGGAATATGGAGAACAACAAAAGTAACAACAAACACTGAAGTTCTTGGAAAGTTTTGAGATTAGTCATCCGAGCATATACACTGATGAGTCTAAGCGACCTTGAAGCATGAAGGCATGGACTCTACAAGACATCTGAGGGTGCCCTGTGGTATCTCCCACCAAGACGTTAGCAGCTAGCAGCAGTACCTCAAGCCACTGGACGCGCCATATTCCCCAATGTCCCACCATGTTGCTGGTTTATGGTTTATCGGACCTCACATACGGCCGTTACTCATCCCTGATCAGGAGAATTTTGCAAGGCTTGCCAATTTGGATATGCTCTGTCATTTAGTATATGGAAAACATAATAAATGCGTATGTAGAACTACTACAGCACTGAGTTAAAGGCCGAGAAGTGCACGATGCTACTCTCTCCAGTCTTATGTCCAACTGGTTTGCAGGACAAAAAAATGTGCGTGTATAAAGAGAAGATGTGGCTACTTGTTATATACTCCTGCCAAGTTGTTTGATTTGAGTAGGACACAAGCTGTAGGGCTCTCTCATCACTCTATTTACACTGACGCCCAAATTGAACGAACAATCACCTCTACAAGTATGCACAGAGGGACAAACACAACACGATGTTCGAGCACAAATCCTGGTCCAAAAAGTCAGTGCCGAAATCAACAGTTGAATCACAAATGGCCAACATGTTTGTCTTAAGCAGGGGCTCCGAGGCTAAGATGTGCATGTGCTTACATATGCCACTATGTGACTAATTATTATATTTTTTTTCTTCTATGTGTATTAGTGTGTGTCACTGCTCCTGCCTGACTGCTCTGCATTCTCATCTCTTCCTCTCACGTCGTGCACACAGATGAAAGTGGGACTTGTGTGTAATTAATTGGATATGTTTGTAATTAGGGGGCGAGAGAGGGAGAGATGCATGCAAGCCTCCTTTTGTTTTGTCTGTTGTGCCTAACAACAGCACAGGAAAATAAAAACTGATTACACAGAACACTAATTAGCATGGAATTATCCCCCTCACTTCACAGGGTTAATTCTTATTCATTGCGTGTGCGTGTGTGTGGGCGTGTACACTCATACACATAAAATTTGCCTTCCTTCCACATGGATATGGACACACACTCGGGTGCAACAATCAGTGTGTTACTGACCATTAGCCCGATCATGGAGAAGCATAAGCTTGGAAAAGGGAGCTAATGGAATGTTTGCTCAACAAGAAAGAGACTTTCTTGTTTGTTGGTGAAACAGAGTGTGACATGTGTTGTCGGAGACAAAATGGATACGGCTGAAGATCTTTTTTTTTTTTCTTTTTTTTTTTCTTTTCAACGGCGCACTCGCTAATGAGCTCCAAGGTCCACAGGCTCAAGCAATAACTGTTCAAATTTACTCTCAAATTTGTTTGATCTTGTTAGAACTCAAATATTTATGGTATATTTTAAAATATCTGACAGACGGAATATTCAACCTTCCCAACAGTAAAAGAGGCAGAGGGATGGACTGAATATACTTCCATCAATAGGAATTGATAACTATAGAAAAGTCAGATTAGAAAAAATGAGAATAGAGGAGGGGAAACATCAAGGTATGACAAACTACTGCAGCTGTAGGAAAATAGAGAAGAAGGAGGACAGTGTTCTTAAAAACTGATCTTAACCTGTGTCCTTAGAACAGTTTAACTTCTGGAGATGCTTTTAAAAATAATTTCTCCAAATTAAAAATGACAAAAAATTTCAGAATAAGTACAACAAGTGCCCTTTATCAACAAAGAAACAAACATTTCCTATATTTGACTTTTACTTCCAACTACAGAAACTTCTCCAGAATGCTACAGTGAGGATACCGTGAAGTCAGGATCTATTCATAAACAAGGCCAGGCAGCTATTCAAAATAGTTAAAAAAGTGCTCTAATCGTACTTATGTGGGTCTCAAAAGTCAAGCTCTGCCGCTGAATAAGCACAGCAGGGCTTTCGCAATGCCTGCTTTTCTGTTATCTTTGTCTTTTGGTATAAGCAGGGAGAGTTGGTAATGATTTTGTCGGTTCTTCTGTGTATGTCCTATGTGCGCATGGCATGTTTTAAAGTACATATTTCCACAAGCACATGCTTGAGCACATCATTTCCAACTGTCCCTAAAATGGCATCTGATTAACAGACCCATGTATTTTTGCTTGGTGGCGTTAATAAACGTACCCTCCAGCAACTTTAAGACAAACAAACACAGACGCACAACTGACACCAAGAGACTAACTATTAAAGCTTTTTGAGGCTTTTAGAGTAAGCTGCTATTGGCATTGGGCAGCAAAGGGGTCAAGACACACACACACACACACACACACACACACACACACACACACACACACACACACACACACACACACACACACACACACACACGATAACAGGTAACAAACTGGGGACACACATTATACAATAACTAAAATTTCAAGTCTGAAACTGAATGCACATTCAATCTAGTGGCCAACACATGCATCGTACCAAAACATTAATATGAACAAACTTATGAACACTGTACTGATAAATGGCAGTCAAAAGCAACAATTTTGTTCTTTAAATGCAGGACATTTCTTCTGAGACTTTTCTTCTGAGACCTTTCTGTCTTGTAATCTGTACACTAAATTCCTTTGATGTATGGATGCCAAACTAAACAGTGAAGATTCAACAACTGAGAAAATCAAATGCAGCATAAAAAGGCAAACAACAAGCCAAGCAGTGGGATGACAAAATGCATTCAAAGCATGTGCTCCCTTAAAACAAATCGTATTTATTGAATCTATTTCTCCACTCAGGTGCACCTGAGGAGAGACACCCTCATCCCAGTAGATTACGGAAATGAAAGAGTGGATCCCTCTGGACCAGTCTCTACTTTTCTCCCTCTCTCTTCTAACATCCCTGTGTTTTGCATGGCTCGACTCGCCCCGTGTTACCATGGCAACAAGGACTGGTGCGACATGGTGAGGACTACGGAGGGAGAGCAGAGAGGAAGAGTGGGAGGGAAGAGTCCACCTGCAGTCCAATACCAGCAGCAGAAAGCCCTGAGGGAATCCGAGAGGAGAGACGAAGAGACAAGAGTTCATCGCCGACTCCCTTTCTCACACAAACATATTTGTCCTTCAGCGTAAACACTGACTTGTCCTTCCTGTCCTCCTCTTTTATCTCCACTCTCCGCCGGTTTATCTTGCCCTCCTCCACTTTCTTTTCCCCACCTCTCCCTCCCCTTCAATGTTTGTGCTTCCAATGTTTTCTTCCTCCTTTTTCCCCCTTCTTCTCTCCTCTTCCTCTTTGCATCCCTCCCTCAACCCTTTCCTCCTCCACCCCTCCGGAAAGAATTGGTAATGACAGTGGTTTGGTCCACAGTGGTGAAGGAGAATTGCAATTATAAAAATGTCACTCCTGGTTATTCCATGAGAATGAGAAGATGCTGCCGTCTGTGACATCTGCACTTTGCAGGAGTTATAGAAGAAAGAACTAAATTCTGTTTAGTTTTATTTATAGGGTTGTATCGGTCCTAACTACGGAGGTCACAAAAAGAGACACAAGGTTTAATTCCTTTGGCAATTGATGGTGTTCTCCTCCAAGCAGTGTCCATGAATGACAGAAGGCTATTTGATTGTCCAACAAAAATGAATAAAATAAACTGGATGTCTACGTAGTTATTTTTATCTATCTCACAGGACTCACCAAGAGTGATGTCAGGCACACTGCCCATCAACCAGGCACACAAGGAAGCCAGTTCCTTATTAATCAGTGATATAAAAGCAGGATCACTGGTATCATATCAAAAAGTTAAGTTAAGTGAATTTCTTATATTCTCACCTGTACTTGCAAAACACCAAAACATTATTTCATGTTTTGATAGTGACACAACATGTAGCCTTATCTTTATAATTCCCCACCACACGATATGAGAAGCTTATGTGGCTTCAGAGGCAGTGGGGGAGTAATAAAGTCTATATCTTTGACTGTAGGAGTCACAAGTAAAGGCAGAGCTGTCACACTGATGTAACAATCTGACCTGAGCAGGGCCAGGGTGGTGGGACTCCCATCACACTGATAAAGATGTCCATAAAAGGATTTATATTGGCTGTCAGAGTGTATAGATTCATATCAGGCACATATAGATGCAACATCCATGCACATCCACAACTGCGCAAACAGATACAGATGGAGAGACGGATACATCACACACCCACACACACACCCCCACACACCCACACAGTCCACCCCCCACCTTCATCTTTGCTATTTAAGCTATATGATTGTGAACTGAGTGATCTCACCGGCTGATTCTGGTTCAGATTTAAGGTATTGGATGACAAGAGGAAATCACGCAGAAACCAGTTGATCAGATTCAGGGACCGGATCCTGTTTTCACATATAACACAGGCAGCCTGCTTATCCCATCATTACTGGAGCTCACATTCCCTCCGAAAGAAAACATAACCCAATTACCAGCATCCTGTTTTTGACAAAGGCAGGGTGTATGAGAGTGTTTTCTTTCTCCATAGGGTATATGTCGACATATTTTTCTATATGCTGAATATCATGATGTTTCAGATAGGTGTTATTACACCGGGGTGGATCCTACTGAAGGTCACACATTTATATCCTGCCCGACAACATATCTTTCCTCTTTATCTCTATAGCTTTGAAGACATATTGACCGTCTGATACCGCATTTAATAAAAATCTGCCATCAATCGCAAATGTTTAGTGAGAGTAGTAAACATCTGGAATCCAGAAATCACAATATTAGACACATGAAAATTGATTTAATAGAGCCATTAGCCTCTGTCTGCAGTAACATAGTCCAGCACCGTTCTACTATTAGCATCCTGAACTGGTCGTCAAAGATCATTCTATTATGTGATCATAAGTCACATAATAGAAGAGCATATATCCCATTCTATTCAAGATTAAGACATTTTATGAGACAGTTTTGTTGGAGCAATTAAGATAACAAAAAGTTTCACGAAAGTATGAGCCTTACACCCAGGGCTGTAGTGGTAAACACAGGGTGGGTAAAGCTTATCTTACCTCTGCTACTGCGGGCCAACCATGGCTGTAATGATGGAAACATGAAGCTGTCAGTCTCCATCTCATCACAACACAATCTATATGGGTTGTAATATTAATCAATCTAACAGAATAACAAACTGATGTGGAATTAATTTGTATAAACTGAGAATCAAGTGAACAGTTTGACTGACAGATAAAAACAGTATTTTGTAAACATACCTGAACTAGCAGAGGGAAATAATAAATTCATATATTTGTTATATAGTTAGGCCCTGTATTGAAATACCTTCAATTATGCTATAGCAGGTTCCAGTCTTGTGTTGTGGTCTTGGCTGGAATTAAGATTATATCTTTAAAAGAGCTGATATGTCCCAACTGAGTCCCGGGCAGGTTCTGAATCAGTTTTGCTTTCTTTTGCTGGGATAATATGCACGTCCAAATTTGGAAATGTGTCTTAACCTGAGCTGGACATTCAAATAAAAACAGTGGTAGGAAAGAGATACAGACATACAGATGGGGTAGCAGCAAAAATAAACCTTCAAAACCGCTGAAATCCAATGACTGTCCTCTTTAATTTTAGTAATATAATAAAATGCACTAACGATCTAGCTAATGAGAGTAAATGTGCTGGAGAAGCTTTGTATGACTGATGTAGATTCTGTGTAAACATAATAAAAAGAGCTTGGATGGAGAGATGGAAGCAGAGGTGGAAGGATAGAGGAGTGTTATGGTGCAAAACCCGTTCATTAACGGAATCCATTAGCGCATAAATGAATGGTGAGAATAAAACAAACAGGGAAGACTAATTACGATGTACTGAGTTCATACAGAATATGTGGGTTTGCATGTTTGCCAAGTGTTTAGATGTAGATTAATATGCATGTGCACTACCATGTATGTTCCAGAGGCTTTCAAAAGTCATAAACGTGACATTGCTGAGTGTTATCGGGCCTCTCAAGGTTGCCATGTGCTACTTTAATTAACACACAGCCAGAGGGAGGCTTCACTGATACAACCGCAGCGAACCCAAATTCTCTATCAATGTTGCTACGACACTGCTGCAGGCCAGCAGAGCTTGTTGTTACCATTGAGATGCACCAGTAATAAATCAAACTGAAAGAAAATCCAGGCACTTCATGTGGATGCAAGCTGATGAGAGAACTTATAATAAACAGGTTTGACACAAATACATAGTTGGAGAAGAGCATAATACATTCGAAATGCCAAGGATACGTTTGTCCTTTAGGACTTTGTCAAGGTCACCGTGTTACTGTGAAACACACACGGCTACAGTATGAATACACAACTTTAGTTTTAGACTTCAAAATACAAAACAATTGTATAATTGCTGGTGCCAAAATTGTAGCTGTTGCATGTGCAAGAGAGTGCTCCCACCGCTGTCTGAAACATGTCCTTGAGCAGAGCAGTGTGTAAGGAACACAAGATAAGACCTGTCTGTGTGTGCAGACACTTGAAAAATTTATTTTCACCCACTGGCATATTGACACACATCAAGACTGTCTCACATATATGCACACAAAGACACTCATCTGTGCAATATCATCTTGATATGGTCCAATGAATCTCCGCTGTGCGATAAAGTTACAGTCACACAAACCCACCGCAGGGCATCACCACAGCCCGGATCATGAACACTGACCTGCTGCATACACATGCTAGCTCACAACCAAACACATTCTTTGTAATCTGAGCCACGCTACAACACCTGTGGTTGAATACTGAAATACAAAGATAGTCACAAATGTAATCTTTATGAATACAAACACAAAAATATCAATATGTTAGCAGATACACGAGAACATTTACATCGACCTCTACATCCCTTTTTAGTGGTTTAATGCAGCGCTCTCTCCCTATCTTGAGTCTCTCTAATTCTATAGAGACATCCTCCATTCATCTCTGTAATACAGTTCGTAGTACTCACACAGAAGGACACAATGCAGAACGTAAACAACTGTAAATATAGATTCATAGCATTTAAAACCAATGCTTTCCACACAGTCAGCCGTTACAGAGCCAAATCCCTCTTCAATTAATATCCCTTATCGCTCTTTAAAGTTTGCCTCTGACCCAATGCTGCGTCTCTCTGCTTTCTCCCGCTCGCCCCCATCAAAACCTCTACTCCCTCATGGCCGTTCTCTGCTCTGTTCCACAACATGCGAGCGGAAGAAGAAGAGAAAAGCAGCAGAACATAAAGAGAGCGAGGAAAAAGAAAACAATACCAGAGAGGGAGCTCCTCTACCATTAAAGAGCTCAGAGGAACAACGGACGAGAGAGGGAAGAGAGAAGGGAGCAGGACAGAACACAGGCTGTTAGAAGCACTGCCTACAACTAATGTAGAAACAACATCCACGATACAATTAACTTACAACAAAACCTTATCCCGACTTAATACCAATGAAACAAATAACTAACCTTCTGGAAAGCTTTGTCAAAAAACAATTGAAGGGACATCATTAAAGCAAAGTTGGATTAGGAGAAAGAAACAGGCAACAAGAAAGATAAAAACAAATGACAACCTTGATGAAAAGTAAGCAGAAAAGGTAAGAAAAGAAAAGTAATTAAAATGAAGCTGGAACCGACTTAACGGCAAATCAGAGAGAAAAGGAACAAAAGAGAAACTGAGATAGATACACAGATTGAATGTGACTAAGCATGACTGCAATGCAAAGTATGATTCTCTCAAGCAGTTCATAAGTAGGCAAAGGGAAGGAACAAAGGAAAGAGAGAGTAAGTAGAAAAAGAAGCTGGTGCTGAGTCCCCATGTGTCTGACAGTGCAATGGATGATTTATGGCGAGCATTGTCTGGCTATGTAATTGGCCGCCATGTTGGTTTTCTGGTGTGAAAATGAGAGCACAAGGGAAGTGGAGATATCTCAGGACTTGTGTGGACTATTGTCCAAAAGCAGCAATTTTAGGGTGAAGTAAAGGGGTGGGGAGGATGGAAAAGAGAAGGCCAACAAAGGAAATGCAGTGGAAAGAAGAATCACTCAATATAAGGTGAGGATATATATATATATATAAGTAAAATCAGGAGTTATTAAACATGTTGACCCCAGTAATTACTCCTACACTTCAAGCTCCTTGTTTATGTAAATAGGGGTTGGAGAGAGAGCAAACATCAGTTGATGATCTAGCGTTGAGTAAATACGCGAGTAACACTTAATCAACATAACATCAGTGCCATATAGCTGCTGCTCCGTTTCAATTTAAAAGTTTATCGATATGCGTGTGCTCTGAGCACTGGCTCTGGCAATGAGATCAAAGCTGCAGAGTCAAAATGAGGTCATACTACTATTCAGTGATTTAAGGAGGGAGCTTCACTTCGGGACAGAATCCACCCCCCAAGGGACAGTGATATTTGTGTACAGGCCAACTTTAAGAAAAACAAATGATTTTAAGACTTTTGATGGGTTTTTTAGGACAAAGAGATGCGTTTCAGTAATACTGACAGCAAGACTTTTAGACGATGTGCTTCTTAGAGAAGAAAACTCAAAACAACAAACATAACTACAATATTGTGAAAAAAATAAATTGTGAGCCTCATCAAGATGCTATGTTGGTTTTCTGTATGTATGTATTTACTTGGAGGGGGACACCTTTAATCAAAATGAATGTCATCATAGGATAGACTTAAGGACTTGGAAGCATCAACGAAAAGTTAGATTATATATATTTACATATAGTACATTCTTCTCCAATGAACAATCATTTTCAAAAAAAAAAAAAAAAGTGTCTCTCATTGGGTCCAATTTTCTAAAAGAATCCATCATATACACATACATTATTGAGGATATTCAATCATGTACTTGTCCAAGTGGGCAGCCATGTTTGAAGTCAGTGTGCGTTGTTATGTTGCTCTGATGTGTAAATAGCATTGTTAAAATGTGCTGTTTGGTTTGGTGCTTAACTGATATGGTCTTTTAGGAAGACATCAAAGGGTCCTGTGTCTTTTATCTTCCCATCCTCAAACTGGTTTAACGCACGCACACACACACAAAAAGGGAAGGAAGAGAAAGACCACAGTGCTGTCATCCGAAGAGCCAAAGGAGATAAACTTTTGTGTCGTGTGTTCTCCCTCTGATGCACCTCCATCACTCCGTCCTCACTTGTTCCCTCCTTTCTTTCTTTTTTTGTCTGCACTGTTCCTACCAGTTCTGGCACTCAGCCGGGGAAAGTTGTTCTCGCTATTCTCTGTGTGTGAGTGGACGGGGCCAATAACTTCTCTCTTTAATGAGCATGTCGTGTTCCCCTGCTCTGCTCATTCCCCAAGCACACCCTCTCCAACACTGGCAGCTTGCTGAGAAGGGGATGGTGTGTGTCTGTGTGCGCAGTGTGTGTGTGTGTGTGTGTGTGTGTGTGTGTGTGTGTGAAGGAGAGGAATAAGAAGTAGAGATGGAGATATTGTTGCTGTGTGACTGGATCAGGCTAATAACTCTCCTCTTTAATGAGTGAGTGTCATGTTCCCTCATTCTCTCAACTCTCCTAACACAGCGTCTCAAACAGATAGTTTGAGGGATGGCGAGAAGAAGGATTACAAGGAATATAAAGGACATGGGGAGAGAAGGACAGATGTGACGAAGTGAAGGATAGAAAAAGAAATGGCAGAAAATGGGGATAGAAAAGCAAAGGGAAGAAAATAAAAGAAGAAAAAAGAAGAAGGTAGACGGGCGGCACTAAACCAAATACCTTCAAATAGGCTGTAAACTAAAGCTGTGAACGCTTTGGCACAACAATCTCAGACACAGACCCCATGCATAAATGCCAGCATCCATGCACACATACACCAACAGCCTGCGGCAACACTGTCAATCCGCAAAACCCTTCTCACCAAACTGTAATCCCCTCAACCTTCCTCTCTCTAGCCTACAGTGATTTCCAAACTCTCCACTGATGTTGCATCACGGCTGTTGTCTGTCTGATGACATCACAGACTTTCCTTCAGGTATAGATCAGTGAGCATTGTACAGCCGACACGGCGTACACCACCAAAGCTTCTCGCAGCCCAAAGCTAGTGAGAAAAAGGTGAATTTGCATAATGGCTGTGCTGTTAGCAGGTAAAACAAATCAGCCTGTCGCCATTTGGTAACCTTTGCTATTTCATAGGCAAAAGAGATATGATGTGTAAGCTCCCACCTGGAGAACGAAAGCATAATTTTGCCACAAGGTGAGATGATCAACCAATTATACATTTTTATGTTGCAAAATATATCACTTAAAGTGTACAGGTGGAATGGTATAGATAAAAAAGGATACTGAAACAGAGATAATCATACACACACACACATACACACACACACACACACACACATATGCACACGCGCACACACACACACACACACACACACATATGCACACGCGCACACGCACACACACACACACACACACATATGCACACGCGCACACGCACACACACGCACACACACACACACACACACACACACACACACACACACACACACACACACACACAACAAAAGAGCTCAGGTTCAAACTTTTGTCTAAGCAGCAATAAAAAACCTGCTTAAAACTTCCTGCCGGAACCAGGTGTAGATGAATATTCATGAATGGAGCGAGTATCAAGTTGCCTTTCCAACTACTAGTGTGTGAGTGAGTGAGACAGCGCTGGTGTGTGTGTGGTAAGCGTGCTTTATTATACCAGTGTCTTTGTGGAGGTGGAAAAGGGGCCATTGCTCAGAGAGGGACATCTAAATAAAGACAGAGGGTGAAAACAAAAGGAGACCCAACTGCAGACCTGAATATACATGAGGTGTAGAGCGACTCACTCATTTGACCCAAATCAAATTGGAGGAACAGGAGGGGGGGTATCGCTCTGCTAATTCCTGTTCAATCAAGTTTTAAATTGGAACAATATTGTGCAACATGTTAGTTATTTTCAGAAAATGTTAAAATGTTGCTGACTGTGTCTTTGCAGGGCCTTTAAAATGTGTCTTTTCAAATTATAGTGTAGATCTCAGCAGCAGCTGCTATGCATTTCAATGGTCATCATTTTAATCACAGTAAAGTTTAGTAGGCTTGAAAGGAGACAAAATAAACTAAATGTGGAAATAAAACACAGAATACCTTCACTAGACCTTTTAGAGATTTAAAAAAAATCAATTGTGTTTGTACGAAGTGCACAAGACCAGATGCAGAAATACACCAGAATGAAGGGTGAGACCTTCATAAGTAGGGACATCCTGACTTATTACAATTTGGTTTTTTTTGGCCATAATTCATATTAGTTGTGATAACATTTTTAATCATTAAAGTAGTTGCTGTGGGGACATGGGAACTTTGCTTCAGCAAAGTATGACATGGCAAGAAACACGTAAAGATTAGACAAACCGTAAACAAGCCAATCAGGTCATCTTCATTTCGAGAAGACAAAAGTGAGTGTTTTGGTAACCCCTGACTCGGGAAAAAAAGTGCACAATTCCAGTGTAAGGCAGGTCAAAGGAGCTGGTCTATAAACTGTGAATGAATATCTGATGTCAATCTTGCTTTCCTGCCAAGTATGATTTAGATTAATCACAACTTGTGTCTAATTTCTTAGCGTTAGTTATCAGTTGTAAAAGGAAGTATAAATCCATTTGGGAAGGCAGGAACATTGATAAATCCAACATATTAAGGAAGGGGAACAGTTTTAAACACAAGTAACCTAACAAAGAAATGTTTCGAAGCACAAACAAGGGCAAACGTTGAATGGATCACCCACACAGTCCATCATACACATCCAACAAAAAAGGAGCATGTGATTAAAGAAAATAAAAAAACAAAGCAATAGAAAGACATTAGCAAGCACATATTACAGTCATTTATCTGTGTTCTCTGTCTTTCTGTCTCTCTCTCACACACACACACACACACACACACACACACACACACACACACACACACACACACACACACACACACACACACACACACGTCACTGCTTCAAAGCCTTCTTCTCCTGAATGAGGGGCTTTATCAAAACCCGGCCTCTTAAAAATGTTACGGACATGTTGCCAAATGACTAACACACACCAACATGCACGCTATCACACTAAAATGCTGTTACACTACAGGAAAAAGAGGAAAAGCTTCTTTTTTTTTCAGATCGTAGTACATTACCATGGAAACACTGTTTAACAGCTGGTTCACATGCCAGAAGTACGCTGGTATTCACCCTACATAATTTAAGCTCCATTTAGATGAGCTTTGTCCACTCAGTGATCTAGTGGGAGCAATGGCTGCCATACATATTTTAAAGGCAGGACGGGGGAATGGACTGAGAGATGCACCATTGGAAAATGTTGCACAAAAATTCATGGCAGACAAGTAAATTGGGAGAGTACTGAAAATTCTCAAAATGGCATGAGGTGCGAAGAGGGGATGATAGGACAGGTGTAATACTGCGGGAAAGTAAAGAATGTAGAGGAAGAGGAAGGAGAAGTGAGGGAATAGAGTACCAAATACTCAAAAGAGACAAAGAGAGGTGAAGAGACCATGTGGACTGTGAGGAGAGGCAGAGAAAAGAAAATCATCATCATTTCATCTGCAGAGAGAAAAATGATACATTATTTATGTACTTCTCTGTTTTCCCCTTCAATCAGTTAGGGTTGTACACTTATTCTAGTGAGTGGGGAGAGATAGAAAGACTGACGAAGGAATACACAGAGACTGAGAGAAAAGCTGAAAAATGAGAGGGAACGTAACAGCTGAGTACTTGACGTGATTAGCATTTTAATGTGTTCCGAGGTAGCTGTGAGACCAGCAGCTCACTATGGTTTCAATAATAATAATCATTGTAATAATAATGGCTTAGCAGTTAAGACTTACTTGGCTGGAAGCAGAGCACTGTAGTGCAATCTGTAAAAGCTATTTATATATTTCTTTACTCCACTAAATTGCCGTCCTCTCTTGAAGTGGTTGCCATGGCTGCCATAGGTAATCATTAGCCCTAACAGCTGTGAAATTAAGGCAAAGTCACATTTATGTAACTAAACATCAGTAACTGCAGTGACTTGATTTATCATCTGCTTTGAAAAGTGAGTCATGTTATAGGTGCCAATGACCTATAAATTAATAAACCTATGACTTCTGACTGTGCAGGCGGAGTGTGTGTGTGTATGCATCAAAATGTGTATGACCTTGGTGTGTCGCATCTTGTCAGTCAGGATAATATGACAGTGGAGAGAGATAAACAATGAGTCAGCAAGCACCCTCAATGAATTACAATCAGGCCAGATGGGCTATGCTGTGTCATGAGAAATATCCAGCCCAGCATTTATCATGTGGCAGCTACAAAGCAAATATAGACAACATGGGGAGGCTGAGGGACCACATCAGGACAAACCTCTAAACAGCATGTCTGCGCTCCATATTGTACAGATAAATAGGTGAGAATTTCCCCTAAGTGAGCCTTTTTATGGTCCAATCTGACCATACTGTGTCACTGGACACATACTAAACTCATTTGATCAATTTATATACTTGGTAGCTTACCATAAGCAAAATATTGGATATGTATCTATCTTAAACTTGTCACGGATATATTGGTACAAGATAGTTTCCATTTATCCTGAAATCAATAGTTAAAATACACATAAATTGGCTACATTTAAATCCAAGTAGACATCTATCCCTCGAGGCATTTCTAAAATACTTAGATGAAAAAGTTTTTTTTTAAAGACCCCAAATAAGCTTTCACCACTTTTCTCAAGAACAACTCAGAGCAACCAAGAATAACTTTTATACGTTTTATCGATGTTTCTGTTCCTATTTTCATCTCTACCTCTAATCACCCATCTTCCTTTTTCGCCCCCTCCTTCAGCTGTCCAGCCTGCTGTTCCTCCGCGTCTCCTCCAATTGAGGAGTGATCACACCAGCCCGTGGCACCCTGCTGGGACATGTGGCATTTTTACTGCTACACATCTCATCTGCCTAAATTAGCATGCATTACACCATCGCATGAGCAATTACATTGCGTAGGAGGGTGACAGTGTATACTAGGTGGGAGACAGATTGTGGCTTCAGGTGAAGTGAGGGGAGGCAGAGATTGCCGTGTTGGTTTGGGAGGACTTTTTAGGAGCAGCAGCAGGGGTGAGAGCAGGGGTTAGTCAGGCAGAAAGGGCAGAAAGTAGTAAGAAAAAATACATGATTGAGATTGCGGGAACTATGGGATACAGGAAACGGGTATATCCAGGCCAAGTTTAACTATGAGCCTCTCCCTCCCCAAAAACAAAAAAAATCACAGACTGTCCTGCCCACACACTTCCTCTCTCTTGACACCATCGCAGCCCTCTGACATCACCTGATGGATTAAGTGCTTTTCATCTTGTGGCAGGGTTTTCCAGGAAGAGACAGCAATTGAAAATCTAGGTAAGCAGTCCTGTTAAGAGCTTAACAGCCTCCTTTGTGACGGGGTAGGAAAAGCGCTGGCTAAAAGGTCAATAGGCTTCCACTTAAAATCTTGATGATAACAGTGACGATAGCAGACATTGGCGTGATAATTCCTATGGTGATGCATATTGCTTTTCCAAGTGTACTTTCGTCAAAAGCTACTCCGCTGAAGTTAAAATCATACTTGTAGGCGCGCACACTGACAGAATGGCGAGAGAAAATATGTTCAGTATAGTGGATGAGAACATTGGTGAGGCTTGTCCCAACTGTAGGTCAACATCCACACAAGATATTCTCAACACATTACTTTAAATAAATACACTCACAAACTCTCAGTTGCATGTCAAAATTAATTCTAGGGAAGATTGTGAAACTGCATAACTGCTGCTTAATCGTCAGTAGTCTCATACTGCTGCTTTCTGCCATGTGGGGAACAAACTGTCAAATGTTTCAAGAATCACTGCAATGAATATGGAACGAGTGCAGATATGGCCACAAGTGTTGATGCCCTTTAACCACATCAAAAACAATGTTCTGCTTCCTGAAAAATGTAACTAAAAGCTCCTTTGTCATGTATATCTGCACACCTGGAGTTTACCAAAGAATAAAATATATGAAAAGTGATGAACTATTGCTAATTCTACAAAGATTCTCTAAAATAGCAGGACAAAATATTAATACCACACTGAAATATATGGAATTTGGTGATATTTCAAGCAGATTATTGTCTTTATTTGGTATCACAGGTCATTCATTAAGCTTATTTAAATTCCATCATTGTGTGCACCTCACAACACATGGACAAGACAAAAAAAAGAAGAGAATTGTCTGCGGGGATCAGGAAGATAATTGCCAAACATGGTCAAGGTGAAGGCTACATGATCGCCTCCGAGCAGCCTGCTAACACTATTGGGAAGTTTAAGGTTCATGGGTCTGTAGCCAATCTCCCTGGGCATGGCCTCAAATTAAATTGAATTAAATAGAAAGATACATTAAATGGTGGAAAAAGAAACCAAGGAAAACGTCAAAACACGTACAAGCTTCAAGATCAAGGTACAACAGTGTCGGGCTGCACCAGACATCACTTTCTGAATGAAAGCCGGCACCATGCGAGACTCCACTTTTAAAGAGAAACATTAAAAAAAAGCCAGACTGGAGTTTGCTAAAATGCATGTTGACAAGCTGTAACACCTCTGGGAGAATGTCCTTTGGACAGATGAACAAAATTAGAGTTTTTTTTTCATGTCAACTCCATGTTCACAAAAGAGAAAAAATAAGCTTTCAGAGAAAACAACCTGATCCCTACTGTGAAACATGTTTTCATAGTATGAAGAAGTTTGTCTTAATAATGAATAAATGGAGACAACAACAGGAAAGATGGGAAGATGGTGGGAAAAAAGAGAGCATTACTCAGTTATTTATCTTGCTCACTGACTGTAAAGACAGGTTACCATTGGCAACAGCGAAGTGACTAACATCTCTGGGGCAGAGAGGCATAACAGGGTCATCATCACTAAGAACAATATGTGAAAGGGGTGAGAGGATCACTATCACTGCGAGTGCTTTTGTCTGCATATGTCCATCTATGTTAGAATGAAACCACATGCTTACAAATCTGCATTTAATGAGTTGTTTTTTTTGTTTGTGTATATAGTGAGTGGACTTGTTTAACATGTAAGACTGGTTGATTATGAAGGAGGCTGTAAGAGTGTTTAAGAATTTATTAGCCCGTGTTAAGACAGTGCGTCTGTCGGAAAGGGAGAAAAGAAGGAAGTGGAGATGAGCACAGATGTGCAGTAAACTTCAGAGTTCCTGGTGTACCAAGCGCCACTCTGCCCACACAAACACTGACAAACGTAAACCAGCTCACAAATTGCAACTTTCTAACACATACAGGCATGATACACGTAGATTTTATGAAAGCCACCACTCACTAAACATGAAAGATTAAACATTTCCATGTGCACATGCACACACAAACACAGTAGTGCCAAAGCACCATGGTCATTACACGATCCTCTGTGGACCTAATGTGTGGTACTAAACACTGCTGACAATGCACAGCAATATCTGCCTCAAGCCATACTATTATCAAAGCACAGGTGTGTGTGTGTGTGTGTGTGTGTGCGTGCGTGCGTGCGCGTGTGTGTGCGTGCGTGTGTGTGCATGTGTGGCTAAAGGAAGTACAGAAGGACGTAGTCCTATCATTGGGGACCAGTCCAAATGGATCAATACAATTGAACATCATCCCCAACCAAACACACGTTTTTCTTTGCTGTTTAGCAACGTTCACTTACATCCGGGCCAGTGTATGCACAGAGCTTTTCCTTCACTAACGAAACAGAAATAAGTCAAAGAGCAGAAGCTCAAGTACCACTTATTCATATGCAGCAAATGAATAACGCATAAAAAAGGGAGAGACAAGAAAAACATAACACGGAGCAGAGGTAGGTCAGCAGCTCCAAACACACACCAGATGCTAAGCTAGTGGTGTGGTGCCTGCTGCGCCAGCTGCAAATTGATTAAGCGAGCCTCTGGCCAGAAGCAACGTCCCAGACAGGATGGGCATGCAGGTCACACAGAGCAGACACACGCACAAACCCGTTCAAGATTGCGTGGCCTAACATTTGTTTTCGAAAACATATGGCCACAACCTGAACATTTTAACCTGAACCACCAATTTGAACCCAATGACTGGCTGAAAAAGCCTTGGCATAGACAGTGGGTGGGTGTTTTTACCCAGCTGTGCAGCAACAACAGGAAGATAGCACAGTAACAGTCAAAAAAAGTTCCTGCTGTTAGCAGCAAAGTTAGGATGAAAATCAGGTCCTAAATCATCTAATTTAAAGAAAAACATCATGAAAAGACAAGGGATCAAATTTAAATAAGAGTCATTACTAAATATAAAAAATATGCTTTAGTATAATAAATCTAACATGGAAAATTTCAAATTTGCTTAAATTTGACACCATTAGTAGACTCATAAACTTTTATTGACAGTCCTGAGTAACTGTTCTCATATAAAAGGTAACTACTTTAAATCTACATTACTGTGGAAGTGCCTAACCATACAGTGTGGGTGTTTTAAATGTGTTTACATACCTGATGTCAGGAGAGGGCCATTTTAAAGGAGTAGAGAGAAGAGGCATCAGGGAAATATGTAAGAGAGAGAGAGAAAAGGATAAAAACATTAATGGAGTATCGTCTTGGCATAAGATACAAAATAAAATCCATTCTGAGCAAAAATTACTGAAACTGGCAAAACAAAACAACAACAACAAAAAAAAGGAAATGCTCAATTTACACCACATAATAACCACATATGTCAAACTAATTCAACAACATTCCACAGGGGGTTGTCTGCATGAAACGAAAAACACCCACGGGCTGAAATGATGAAATTTGTCAGGCAGTTTCCGCTTATGCCCGCAATCTAATTTTCTTCTCTTTGCGCTCACTCTCAGGGCCCGTTAGCGGTGACAGCGCCCACATCCTGTGCCCATGTTGTGCCAGTGAATCAGGCTGGCACAGGGCTGACTGGCGCTCTGCAGTGCTGTGAAAGTGCAGCGGCACAGTAGCAGGCTCAGGTTAGAAAGATGTGATTCATTAATCAACACTTCCCGCAGGGAATAACGCAGCCTGCTGGCACAGCCTTTCTTTCCATTCTCCTTCACTCCCCTCTGACTAGCCACTGGACAAACAGCACAATAGCATGCTGTACACATACACCGGACGTACAAACACACCGGTATGCATCCCACTCGTAATTAAACAGCTTAAACACACACACACACACACACACACACACACACACCAGTATAAATATTCATACTTGTTTTGCCGTAGCTTTGTCTCCTGAGGCTTATCTGTGATAGAATGGCTCGGTTTGGGGACTGACAAGGCAAGGAGGATAATTAGTTGAAGGCAAAGTGGGAATTTTTATCTGAAAGCTCCAGATTTTTCTTGCTGTCTTGGTCTCTTTGGTCAACCGTTTACATTCACCTCCCATATTAATTTATGTAGCAACAGTAGTTGTATTCATCACTGCCACCCATAATAGGGCCTGAAGTGGCCAGGAAGTGCTGCGTGCAGTGTTTTGCGTGACATTACACAGGTAACCCTGATTTGTTCTCTAAAGGTGAGCGGACCATTAGGGGATATACCGTTTTTTTCCCCCGTGATGTTTTTTGCTTGATAAGGCTCGAAGACCCACAAAAAAAAATAATGTTCCTTTATCAAATCCTCATTCAGGTATTCATAAATGAAAACTATTTGTTATCTTCACTTTATTTTGGTGAACTGGTTCCTTTGAGAAAACTGTAAATTGACAGCCATGCGAGCAAAACCACTCTGTTGATGAAGTGCTTCCTATCAATACACAAAGGATGAGTGTCTGGCTCTAAAAACTCACACATACCGTTAAATGCCCTAAGGTTCCCGGGCTCTTGTTAAGTGCCGGTTTAGCATCATGAGTAACCGTGCAGTCTGCCCCACGGAGCCCTCAGATAGACATTTTAAAAAGACAAGCGTAGCTGGGATTAGAGATAAAAAGCCATAACTTTGCAGCCAAAACACAGCTTGACGCAGTTTGTTTTTTCTCAAATCGACCTGTATAGTAAACAGCCTTAATGGATAAGCCTTTAGAAAGGGATGAAGCTGAAAAATAGCAATAGTTCCCTCTGCAGGTTGAAGATGAGTCACTGGGGACACACAACTTCTGAGGTTTCTGAGATTTAGGTAGAAAAACAGAACATAAGAGCAACTGACTCACAATGTTCACTTACTGTTTCTGAGAGTGTGAAGACAGGAGCTGACTGCAAGTGTGTTTGGCATGGTGTTTAAAGGACAGAGAAGCTGAACAGAGGTGAAATGTAAATAATGGTTACCCTCTGTCCAAATAGCCTTTTGTCTCCGGCTGACAGGAAGTAGTAACTCTTCCCTGTTTGTATCTCGGTTCGTGTGCTGAATGTAATTTGCGGTTCTGCTGGTTTACATTTAGGTCTCATCAGGCTGAAGAAAGAGTCTTGTTTCTCCTGTACCACTGACTTTAATGTTTGAATACGTATCCCAATATCTAATACCAGTGTTCGTAACAAACAGTACAGAAAGGTCGCAAAGTGTGCAGTTAAATTCTGTTAATAGTCTTTTGTAAATAGCTCTGCAAATTATCCTTTATTTACTCTAAAGTAAGGAACTGAACCATAAAACATAATAGTTTTGATTCCCATTTCTAGAACTTTTTGAAAAAAAGTACAAACAACATCCAGTAACCGACTATGAACCATTTGTCCCTGCCTGAATGTACCGGCAATTACACAGAGGTGGAGAACTGAGGCTCACTGGGGTATTATCGACTGTCCATGTGGCTGTGACCAAATAAAAGGGGCAGACTAATTTTGCTAAAACAACACATCAATTGCCTGTCCTGTTGGGCACCAAAGGGTGTGACTAGATGTCAACTGATTAGTAAGACCCACCACTTACTTCAGATTAGATCTGCTTTAAAGGGAAAAGAAAATCCATATTGAGCCCCCAAAGGATGCAGAGCAATTGCAACTCCTAAGTGCAAAGCAACTGGACACACCGAGAAAAAAACATCCCTCCACCCCTCCCTGCGTGCCCTCCATCTATCATGACAGTACTACGGTGGGTCAAGACCCTTTTCACAGTAGGAGAAGGTCTGTTCTGCTGGGAGCTACTTATTTCATTATCAAGATTTAAAATTCACATTGTCAAACATATGTGGCCACCCTGAGAGTACTCTCCATTTTACAAATTAGCATTTAAATTCTGCAAACAAGATAGGAGGTGGACAGGGGAGAGATGCCGGGAGAAGGGGAGTAGGGAAACATAATAGTGCATGAAGAAAATATGGAAATTTTGATTAAGGTTCAACAGACGGGCGTCATTTAGATGAGCCGCAGCTGACATTACAGTGCCATTGGAAATGAGTACTGAGACTGGTACTTCTAGAATATGGCTGCACTATATAGACACTGAGAAAACGAGGATTGTGGTGTGTGTGTGTGTGTGTGTGTGTGTGTGTGTGTGTGTGTGTGTATGTGTGTTTGTCATACGAGTGCTAGCATGCATGAAAAAGCGCCCATGTGTTCACATGCTCCTGTACTTCAAATACTTCAGGGAGCAACGGAGGGGGCTTAAGCGCTTGCTGTTTTTGTCTGCAAACTGCCTTCAGACACTTGACTGCGGCTCAAACTAATTACCTGTGGAATTCACACCATTGTTTCACAGCAACTAATGACTGCTCTTAATATGCCTGTAATTACCTGTCAATAGGATATAATTGACAGTAGGAGCAGCAGGCCTGAGCCTAAGGAGGAAAGGGGCAATGCAGAAAAATGAGTGGCCACAACATCAAGGGTTTTACCACTGCAGACATAGAAAATATTGATGGCATAACAATTTCGGCAGTGTGGTTTTCTTTTCACTTTTTGTTGCTGTTCTTTCATCCACTTTGCTATTGTTATTGTCTTTGCCAATTCTTGACCATTAGTGGACTCATTTGCAGCAATTTGACTCTCCCAGTTCTACATCTATCTTGCATCATCCTTTCTCATCTCCTTTAACAACACAGGAGGCTCCCACTATCACAATGTTATCTTCCTATTATACACAGTACGTAACTCTGTTTCATGGTGCAGTCTTATTCTGTCATTTCTATCCCTTTACCTATTGTCTAAATCTTTTTCACTTTTCTTTCTCTTCACACTTCATCTCACTGCCATTGTTGATCTCTTCCTCAGCCCCCCCCTCCCTCTCCCCTCCCCCACTTGTCTTTCTGTCTCTCCAGCCGCTGACAGCTCCCACAGCTTCTCTTTGCAATGCAGCAAGCACTCTCCTTCTCGCACTGCTTGCTTTTTTTTTTTACCCCCCTCTCTCTCACAATCTGTTAGCCGCACACTCTCGCCACCTCACCCCATTATTTATTGATCAGGGAGCGGGGGGCCGGAGGAGGGGCTGCGTATGGGGTCTGAGAAGAGGCAGAGCAGTATTTCCATAAAGGATATTTAAGGCCACTGCCTCTCGCTTCCCTATCCACCATCCCTGGAAGACATACGGTCGGGTCAGAGGACATGATGAAAGGACAACCCAGGCTTCATGAAATATGGGCAGCTTATGAGGATGGCAATAAGGGGACAGGAGGGTGATGGGGCTCAACAGTGGATTTTAAGGCCGGGATTTGGTAGTTATGGAGTAAATTCAACAGTAAGAAAGACATACCAATTGTAGATTCATTGACATCGAAGAAATACAATGCATTCTGTCACTCTGCCTTTCATTCCCTCACTCTCTCCTGCAGTCAGGCTGGTTTATGGGACACTCAACTCAACCCCCCCCCCACCACCACCACCCTCCCACACGCACACGCACACGCACATGAGCACGCACACGCACACACACACACACACACACACACACACACACACACACACACACACACACACACACCCTCCACTCCTTTGAATAAAAGGACAAATGGTGCACCTGGCAGCCTGGCCACAGAGCGCTAAAATTGAAGCGACATTGTGTGTCATTAAATTCCTCCACACCACCCCAGACTCTGCTGATTCAAAGGCACCGCCAGTAATAGGAATGATGTGTGTGAGTGTGTTCTGAGAGCCCTGTAAAAGGTCAGAGATGGTACTGGAGTCTCCTGTCAGCGTTTATGGTGAGTGGTGTGGCAAAGGATAGAAAAGGTTGGTAGTATCTTTTCATTTGGGTTTCCCTGAGAAATAGCTGGAGGAAATAAGGCTGCGTTTCACGGCTGTCTTCACAGCACTCCACGCAGGAAAAGGACACAGTGAGAAAGATAGACGAGGGGAGGCAAAGGGATGCGGAAGAGACTGTCGCTGACCAATGGAATGGACCCAAGGTGAGCACTGTTTGGTGTCGGGGCGTGCATGTCTGTGTGTCTTGCCAAGGCCAAAGCACGAGCTCAGCAGCCGACACTGCAACATGACACAGATGCCAGGGAGCACTCAGATATGCTGAACGGGGGAATACAGAGGTTCTGGATCATGAACAGAGGGCAAGTAAGGTTGACTAGTACACAGGAGCACTACTGAGCTGAGGTTTCAGTCAGCCAGGAAAACACAGCAATCAAGCAGCGTGTGTGGAGAGGACAGGGACTAAACACACAAATTAATAAGGTGATGAGCTGAGATGTGTTATCAAAACTGCATGTAGGGAACACAATACAGAGATAGTTGCTGGGCAGTCAGGAATCACTGTACTTGGGGAGAATAAGAGCGCGAAACTACCGCAAGGACTGAGACGGGAAGACATGAACAGCCCAGGCAGCAACACACTTACTCACTCTCCCCATTGGTTTCTGTTAGGTCATCCTCTCTAGTTATGGTATAAATGATCTATTGGCCATCATTTAGCAGGGCTGCATGTTAATCATTCATCACAGTAACCATTCAGTACGTAGGAGGTTGTTAGATGGCAAGCCAACCTATGTGAGACAGAGAGCAGAGGGCTCCCTGTGGGACTCACTGGAATGGAGAATAGCAATGGATCATCCCATGAACATTAATCATGCTAGCCTAGTTCCTAATACAAAGTGCAAATATGGAGGGGAGGTTAAGGTGGAGGGTGATCATATGTATGTATGTGTGTGTGTGTGTGTGATTGTATAAAACAAAAAAGAGAGAGCATATAAAGAAGGAAGGGAAGCTTATGCTAATTACAAACACCAGTGACCCCAAAGCTAACATGATGCCCAGGTTAATAACAAGCAATAATAAATAGACAGCAGATACAACATGTTGCAACACAGACTACTTTCTACAGAACATACATCACACAACATTACAATGAATATATTTATCACTGTGCGCCACCACTGGCAAACTAGTGCATGTCACTACTAATAAGCAGGGTATTTAGTGCATTATCTTATGCTTGCACATTATGAAGACAAGGATGTTAAGTTGTATGAGCGGTCTGAGAAGTTTAAAAGGCTGATCCGCTACAGTTTCTAAGAAATCGACCACAGCCATGCAAATAAACAAACTACCGCTCTGTATTAAATTAGCATCTGATACTCTAAAGGTAAATATTTGGTGGTGAAGCCTAGGAGTCTTAGTCCAAAATTATGGTAATGCAAAATCTTTGAAAAGCATAAAGTTGTCCCTATTTTGAATACCAGGCTGTCTGCCTTTGCTGAGAGCTGAGCAGCATTCCAATCGTGTAGTAGTGTAGTAGTAGTAGTAGTGTGTGTGTGTGTGTGTGTGTGTGTGTGTGTGTGTGTGTGTGTGTGTGTGTGTGTGTGTGTGTGTGTGTGTGTGTTGTAGAGAGCTGACTCTGACAGAGAGCAGACAGAGAACACGACAGCGTTAACAGCAAGCAGGGGCGCTGTCACCTGAAGACACGGGAGGGAGGGGAGGAGGAAGAGCGAGTACAGGGAATGTGGAAACATACGAGTGTGGCAGAAGAGAGATGAAGAGCAAGGATGGAGATCGCATCACAGAAAAGAAAAAGTGAACATGGGAGGAAGAAGGAAAAATGCAGGAGAAGTTTGAAAAGAAAGACAGCGATAAAGACAACAGGCCATCTGGTCAGTGGACAAGGGGCATTTGAGTGTGTGTGTGTGTGTGTGTGTGTGTGTGTGTGTGTGTGTGTATGCATGCTGAGTGAACGGGCTCTTAGTTTGTCAGGCGTATGTAAACAACAGCTATGGTCTCCCACTCACATGGACTCTGCAGGGAAAGAGAGGAAGCTATTACCATACAGCAGGCGGTGGACATGGCCTCTTCTGCAACAGTGCACAGAGGAGGAAGACGATGGTGTGTTCGGGCATGCACACACCCTCCCACACACACACACACGCACACACACACACACACACACACACACACACACACACACATACACACACTCACATGCACTGTTCAAACAAACATGCTGCTGATTTTCCCTTAGGAAGCCACCTCAAACAATTGGTTGACCTGTGTGTGTGTGCGTGTGTGTGTGTGTGTGTGTGTGTGTGTGTGTGTGTGTGTGTGTGTGTGTGTGTGTGTGTGTGCGCGCGCGTGCGCGTGTGCGTGTGTGTGTGTTTCAGACATTTATCTTCACAATGTCTAGGTAATAAACAGTAACAGCTGCAGTCAGTCCTAATTAAATACCTGCGCATCTGCTCATGGATCTGTCTTGCTTCTTGTGTGTCTGGTGTGCTTGGTGGGTGGGTGGCTTTGTGCATGCGTGCATCAGGGCATTATGCGCAAAGTTTTACGCCCTTACAAACAGTCCTACTAAATGTTCCTGTGTAATTTATCTCTTGAATTGCTATATGAGTGTAATTAGGTTCAACTTTACCTGATTGCATTTACTTTTAATGTAGCATCATAAAAGTTAGGTTTGACCTTGCCTTTCAACTAATCCATTACCATCTGTACCACAGTGTGAAAGGAAAAAAACAAGGGTGCAAATGAAGACATAAAGAAGAGAAAGAGGAGAAGACAGCAAAAGGTCAAAACATGAATCACTTCTGGAACTGGATAAGACAAAAAGCTTGATGAAAGAACAGCGGATGCTTCTGTTTTGATGACGGTGAAGAAGATGAAAGATGAAGCGCACATAGACAGAGCTCTTTGTATGTCATCAATAGTGGACAATGTCCAGTTTCTAACCATCTGAGTTTGTCTGTCTGTCTGTCTCTATTCAACTCACCACCGTGCCTCAGGCTACCGCTGGCTCTAAATTGAGGTCAAATGTCACCAGTGTGTGTGTGTGTGTGTGTGTGTGTGTGTGTGTGTGTGTGTGTGTGTGTGTGTGTGTGTGTGTGTGTGTGTGCGTGTGTGCGTGCATGCGTGTGCGTGTGCGTGTGCGTGCGTGTGTGCTTACACGCGCACAAGAAGACATGCCAAACTGTACGCTCATGTCAACATATCCCAAACAAACATGCACAGATACCACATGAGAAGAGCCACACCGTATTTATCAGCCCATCATGCCTGGAGGAGGGGAGACAGCGGCACTTGGCTCTCTTAAATATTTACTGGTAGTGCTGTCACACACAGTTAACTGTTGTCCATAGCAGCATCCTGTTGTGTCTAAACGCATACATTAACATAGTCAGACAAACATGTATACCTATAAACCCTTAATGTCTCTTCCCCTCGTGCTTTGTGTGGCTTCAAACACAAGGTGCCTCAACCCCTGTAACCATGTCTGTTCACTGAAGCCTGTCCAAAGACAGACCGAATGAAGACATCTGAAATATAACAGCTGATATCCATGGAGTCGTCGTATATGTCCATCGTATATACAGGACAGGTATAATCACTCAATTACTCAGCTGACGAACTCCATTGTTTGGATAATTGTAGAGACTGGTCATGCATGCATAAATGAAAAGAGTCTCTGTGTGTGTGTGTGTGTGTGTGTGTGTGTGTGTGTGTGTGTGTGTGTGTGTGTGTGTGTGTGTGTGTGTGTGTGTGTGTGTGTGTGTGTGTGCGTGTGTGTGTGTGCGTGTGTGTGTGCGTGTGTGTGTGTGTGTGTGTGTGTGTGTTTGAAGATGTGTGCCATTCTTATACAGCCGCAGGGGCGACACACTCGGGGCAATTATTCCCTCCCCTGCATTGTGTTTAACCCCTGACCTTTCAGAGCGATACAGTGTCGCAGAGTTGAATATGTCTAGACCTCTTACTGATCACCGGGGTCAGAAGACAAAAGTCAGCCTCAGGACATCATTGACTGAGATTTATGAATGAAAGCAGAGACACTAAAAGGATGTCTTGGATATTGGGAGAGGGGACTCTAGAAAAAGTTGTTGCAATTCTGGTAAACAGTGGCAAGCAGATAAGAGCACCTGTCAAAATTTGTGTCTTTTTAATTACATAACAGTCAGGAAATTGTAATTTCTTACTTAATAAAGTTTTTAATTCCAAGCCAGAAAATATTAAATTAAGCTGTACTTATCAGCTGTAAGCCAAATCAATTTTAAAGGCATTTACAAAATAACTCTTCTTGCTGAGTGGGTAAAGAGAAAATCGTATCAGTAAATGCTGAGAAATTGATCAAATAAAAATGTGGGAATGAGCAAATCTGTATTGGATTTAAATACTGGCTGCAAATGAGGTGAAGTAAGTCCAAAAATATCTATCAAGCTCTGGCAAACCCAAAAAGTGAAATAGAAAACACGCAGACTTTAATAGATGACATTTGCTGTGTATTTGGTTGATTTTTAATGATTGAGTGTATGTTGTAAGGCAGTGACGTTCCTAATGTAATGAAAAGTGACACAAGGGCTGCGAAAATGTGATACCCAATCTCTGATAATGTCTCTTCTGTGTTTAGGTCATCTGTAGTGTGTCAACACAAGATTAAGTGTGTGCATGTGTGTGTATGTGTGTTGCGTGCAGGGGGAGGGTTTGGGGGTTTTGGATAATCAATAGTGTCAAATGCTTCGACATATGCTCGGCTAGCGGGGATCACTTGACTCCAAGAGTTTCTGCAAGGCACAAATTGGGTCGCTGTCCTACAGACCTCCTGCATGTGTGCATTTTTGAATGTGTGTATAGAGAATTGTGTATATTATTTATTTATTTTTTTCTCACAACTATCACAACGTTTTTGGCTCGAAGGAAGAACAGTAAATGGCCAACCATTGCTGCAAATTAAAGCACTTTGGATTTAAAGCCCCTCTTCCTCAGGTTTTGGGTCTTAAGAGCTCGTAGGGGGAGGAGGTGGGAATTAGGGAATATGAAATATGACAGGTGCTAGTTAGGCAGTTTGCCTTAGGGATGCTCTCTATGGCTCTTATTCCATTCTCCACTCCATTGTGGGATGTTGTGTATCGTAGACCGGTCAATACCCCTTCCCCCCTCCCTGGAGGTGAGCCCTTCTAAATCATGCATGAGCTTATGTGCGGGGAATGCGCCACTGAAGGCCTTCAGGGCTTTCCGAGGTGGTAGAATATCTAAAAGCTAAGTGAGACCATCTTTCCAGGATTAGGTCTAAGGGCTTTCCACCTCCACTCTAATGCTCTTTTACTGTTCCTGTTCTCATCTTTTCCTTTGCTTCCTCCCAGACAGACATATGCCTCTATATACATTTAAATCAGTCCTAAAGCCTCAACCCTTGGGCAGGTATATCCTCAGATCCAGCCTCCTTAGTGTAATGAGAGAAATCCCCATGCCCATTGTGGAAAGCTTCAACTTTAGTCATTCAATCAGGAGCTGTACAACCCCACCACGTACCAAAAAAGGACATTTATTTGGGTCTTATACCGCTTGAGCTCACTTTTTTTTTTTTTTTTTTTGAGTCTTTTGAGGCTTCTTGGATTTAAATTTGAAACGTGGTAATCTGGGACGGCTATTTGAAGAGAAAACAATGAGGAAAATAAGCGGGCTGGTATGTGGAGGGAGATTTAGGTCGATGAATGTTTGATGAAACCAAATGGCCTGCTGTGATCCAGCTGCTGAGGGCAAGGTGGGTTTATAGTTGAAAGGAGGTGTGTAACTGAACATAGCTGGAGCAATGAAAGGCTGCAGGACACAAAAAAGGAAGAAAGGCATGGGGGGTAAGTTTAGCAGAGGGACACAAAATCGAATATTTAGAGAAGTTAGAGTGAATTTATTCTGTCGCGTATCTACCTTCACTTTAAGGAATACTTTGCTTACTTTCTATGACATACTCATTTCCCTTCCACTCACAAAAAAATTGAGGATCAATGACTTGTCATGCCTAATGTGCGCTGTCTGCAATCCTTCAAATTCAAAACTGGGTCTCGGTATCAGAGCATAGCTGACACAAATCACCGCTCAACAGCAAATGTGGAACAAAGAATGGGAAGAGGGAGGGATAGATGGATGGATGGATGAAGAGAGGGAGGACAGCCACAGCTGATGGAAGAGAGGACCCCCTGCTTACCGACGCATTAATCATTAACATGCAAAAAAGCTGAAACAAAGGCAGGCGCCATGACGCTGAAACCGTAACAACACTTTAGGAACACCGCACCAGAGAAGGCCAAGGAGAAGAGTTTCTTAAATAAGACATTGAAAGAAGTCTGAAGGACTGCAGACTGTTTTCAACTGCCTCTCACCTTACTCCTGCTTACCCACCATCATGATTTCAAATCTTACTTCCACCAAAGTCTCTTTCGCGCGTCGTCTCTTCCCCTAACACTCGCTCTTTTTGTTCCTCCTGCATCTCCTGCTCTGCATTCCTCCATCCACCTCTTCCTCCATCACAGACAATGATGCTTAGCGAATATTACACTCATCCATTCTTCTTTTAAGTGCCGCCATTATGGTTACCAGATGCACTTATGGGTTTTTAGGCCCATTGATTGGCACAATCAATACGTCATCTTAGGAAAGTTTGGAGACACTACATTATGGCTGCCAGACGCTCTTAAAGCTTTAAACAGTAATTTGTATGGAGATGGGTGCTAGTTCATTATGTTAATGGTCAACAGCAGATGGGTTGGGGTTTGGATCTAAACGCTTTACGCTTGCTTCCGGTATTTTTTCTTTTTCTTTTTTTTCTTTTTTTTTTTTTTATTCCCCGCAGGGTTAATATGGTCAGAATGCTGTTTTACCACTAGTGTCATAAATGCCCTTACAATCATTTTTGTCATAACTATCATAAATTGTATTTTAATATTCATGCTGAGAAACCACTGCCTGCAAAGTGGTCCAGACATTTATCTGTAATTATATTACCAACTGCAAAACAATGAGGAATAGCTCATGTGCATAGCTTTGTGTGGTTCACTCAAGGGTCATGATTTTTTATTTGCTAATACTGAAGGGTGGTTTTGTTTTGCAGGAAGGAGATGCAGCATTCAGAAACACAACAGTCATCAAAAGAAAACAAAAGAAATACAAAATAGAAACATAAAATAATCTACACATTTTAGCCTCAGATACATCCTACATTTCATTCCCCTTTGCCTCCTTCCTCCTCGTATAGTAATACAGCAGTTTTTGTCAAAAAAAAAAAAAAAAATTAATCACAGTTTAGTCACTGGAAGCCTCAAACTGCAGTGCAAAGAAAGTGGGGAATAAAAAACTGATTCAGTTGTTTAAATTAAAATATTGCGATCATCTTTCCAGCCCATTTAACAATTTGCTTATAGAAAATATTGTTTTGACAGGTTCGCCCCAAACCTCAGACCTTATGGGTTTTAATATCTATAAGTGGATTACCCCAGCAAGTGTCGCATCTCCGACTTGTCTACATAGGTATGTTTTCAGAACATAATGAATTTAGGATGACCAATGCCAATAAGCATCATCATGACTATACTTTGACCATCAATACTATGATGTTTCTGCACAATGAAACCCTACAAAAATCAAACATCGGAGTGTTTATCCTCAGCACGCCTGCCTTTTGCTGTCGAGCACTCGCACTATTCTATACCGCAGATAAGCGTCGATTGCTTTGCTATCTCCCTACTGGTCGCCGAGCTAATCTGGCATGTCAGGCTTGCAATCAGGCTCAAGCAGGTGACATGTGACTGAACCGCTGAACAATGGGATGGAGCTTGGGTCTCAGATAAGAGAATTAATATCGATTGCACATGCATGTCAGACTGATTGTGTCCATTAGGAGTTACATAGTTCTGTTCGGACTCATTGGTAACGTGCCGAGGCTGAGCGGCTGAATGATGAAGGAGGGGAGTTCATCTGTTCAATCAGTCATGTTGTTTCAATTGTAACATTGTTTAATATGAAGTGGTTTCTTAAATGTTGATTTGCGAAGCGTACTTTCTAAATTTCAAAGTGACTTTTCAGCATTTGAAGATGGATTATTTTTACATTTTGTGTCAGGTACTTTGTGATAAATTGAACAAAAAAAACCCCAAAAAAATCAAAAGAATTTCCCACCAAATTCATTAGCTTTGATTTATTATCACCAATTTCTCTTTTGTAGTAAAATGTGCTGCTGACTCATTAAACAAAAAGCTGGATAACAAAAGTAAAAAAAGTAATTTGCTGACTCATTTGTTTCCATCCAGTTTCCCAGCAGCCTGTCCAAATAAAGTTGCCGATATGTCCTCACCATCTCCTATTCACAGGTACGGCATAAATAAAAGCACTTTCACTCAGTCTGGATAGTGTAAGTAACACCCAAATATAGATCTGTGTGTATGAGTGTGCGCGTGTGAGCGAGAGACAGACAGAGAGCGCTAAGAGCCATAACTGTGGGAGTGTTTTACAAGCTCAAAGCCCAGTGCCTGCTCCTCTAATTCAGCACACACATTGCACTTTCAGCAGATCAATGATCCCCTTGTGCCTCGCACACACAATCTCTCTCTCCTCACCCCAACCCATAGGCACATGTACCCTCCAAGGTGCACAAACTCGTGCACACAGACCGATACGCATACATCCAAACCTCCTCCCTTCACTTGCTGCTCCGTATATAGGTGCTCCCGTACACCCCCTCTCTTTTTCTTTCCATCCCTCGTTCTCTCTGAAGCCCTGAGCAATTACTCATCGAGACTCTAGAGAAGACTATAAGTAAGAAGGGAGGGAGTGACTGAGGCGAGAGTGAGAAGGGGAGAGTGGGGATAGATGTGGAACGAGGCTGAAGGAAAACTGTCCGTCACCGACTGCTGCAGCACACCTCAAAACATCTGTTCTTCCATGATCAAGGTCAAGGTGTCACGCAGGAGTGTGTGTGTGTCTCATCTGTGCAAGAAAACATGTGTACGTGTGCGTGTGCGTGTGTCTGTGTCTGTGTGTGTGTGTGTGTGTGTGTGTGTGTGTGTGTGTGTGTGTGTGTGTGTGTGTGTGCGTGTGTGTGTGTGTGTGTGTGTGTGTGTGTGTGTGTGTGGTGTCTGCAGAATGGGGTTGGGGGGTTACAGGGGTATGACACAACATAATTTATTCATTGGGGACGGTAATGTGTGTGTTACAGCTGGGACGTACATGCTCTCAACACAACAACAACACAAACAAACACACACACACACACACACACACACACACACACACACACACACACACACACACACACACACACACACACACACAAGGCCCTTCTGGCAGGCAAATCAAGTCCTAAAGAGCAGCTGTAGCTTTTTTACTGCAAGATAACGCACACATAGAGAAAACGGTGATGAAATAGCTACAATATACTGGAGAGAAGTCATAACAGTGAATAGAAGTGAGTGTGTGTCTCCTTGCGGTGTCCCCAGCCTTCACTAAGCTCTCAGGTTGATCCATTTAAAACACAATGGAGGATTACATTCTCATCTGGCCACTGGCTTCAGCCAGCATAGAAAAACACTACAACTCTAATACTAACTTGGCACACGGTGCGTCTGCGTCTGGGGGAGAGGGTGTTTTCATATTTTAAGCAAGCACCGCCAGCTAGCAAAGCATACAACTGTCTGTCTATCATGCGTGCCTATCATGTGTGTTTCTGCGTGAGAGCAGGAGGTTCAGGCCTGTCATCTCGAGGGCAGGTTGGGGGGGATAAGACCCCCTCTCCAGTGTGGAGTGGTTGTGAATTGGTTTTGGCTCTGGGCTAAATCTCCTCACAAACACCTCTTCGTTTTCTCCACAAGACCAGGAGGAAAAAAAAAAAAAAAAAAAAAGAGACTGCTTTCATTCAAGCCGCACACAACACATTCAATTCACAGTGATTTGAGCCAGTCTTTGGCCAAAATGCAGGTGTGAATATGTGCGCGAGCACACACACACACACACACACACACACACACACACACACACACACACACACACACACACACACACACACACACACACACACAACAATTTTTCTCTCTGCATTTCTCTCCTCAGTATCTCATTTCCACAACCCCTGAATTATTTTCAAAACAATAATAAATTACCTCCTACCCCAATCTATTAAAGCCGGCAATTCACTCTTCTACAACCAAACAACTTAACCGTAACCCTCTGCTCTCTCTCTCTCTCTCACACACGCACACACACACACACACACACACACACACACACACACACACACACACACACACACACACACACACACACACACACACACACACACACACACAGTTACCATTCCTACATACCCGAACACCCCACAAAGAAGACGACAGTTGCAGTCTGTCTCTCCGGCAGTATTCAAGCCCCTGATTAAACCAGTTATTATTGGTAATTAAACACAGTGCTTTGTGGCAGTATCCAGAAAGCTGTAAAGCACTCCACCTCCCCGCCACATGCATATACACCCACCCCACCTCCACTGGCACAGTGCCGTCCCCTCCTCTCCTCTTTTTCTGCCTTTCAGGGGGCCGCAGGTGGCACGATTGGCAGTAATGTGTTCTAATTGTTGGCAGCGCCGCCTGGGTAAAGATACGTAGTGGGGAGCAGGAGCTTGGCTGGTGTACAGCAGGAAACAGAGGGGGAGGCAGTGTCCATGTGTGTGTGTGTGTGTGTGTGTGTGTGTGTGTGTGTGTGTGTGTGTGTGTGGGAGGGTGGGGGGGGGGTAAGGCAGAGGTGAGGGGGAGGTAAAAATGGAACTGATGGTCGGGAGGAAAGAATTGAGGATATATGGAGAAGTACAGGAGGAAGGAGAGGAATTACAGGGGACAAATAGAAGAAGTAACATGCCACGTATAGCATTTTGGGGGAGAGGCAGGAATGTGACATGAATAATGTAATGAGAAAAAAAAAGAAGAGCAGATGTGGAAATTAGCTGCAGAGAGGAGAGAAATATGAACCGGTAGAGGATGCTGCTCTCTGTCATGTCCAAATGTTTCCTCTGCTGTTGTTTTTCAGGTAGCTTGGAGAGAGATGCTCCCTTGGGTTGAGGCTTAGCTTTAACGGCGGCAGAGACAGACACAGTGAGCTGCTGGCTTCTTGTAGAGAGTGGTTCGACACAGGCCTAAGTTGCTGAGCTCAAGGCCACATAAACCCCTGAGGTTTCCCCCCACAGAAATGTTGAAGAGAGAGTGGAGCACGGTGAGTGTAAAGCTAAGGTCAGTGGGTTTACACTGTTGTATAAATATACCCAGGAGATTTGGTTTCCCTCCATAACTGACCCAAATATAATAATTTTATTTTAAGCTTTATAGACTTTATTAAAAAATACTTCAATACTCCAATTCAAAGGATGCAGACAACATGGCGCTGGCTACTTCAATCATGATCCATAGATCATTGGAAAAATGCAGCACAAACACGACAATAAAACAACAAATACATTGGCCAAATAAGAAGATCGTAACGATTAACGCATAACACAGCCTGATGTTTCATCATCTGTGATGTAACATCAAATCCAGGTCAAAAAGCTGAGTAGTGGTTTGATTTTCAGTCTTCTTGCCACAAAATAAAAGACTTTCTTTCCAAGTATCTATTGTGAGTCTGTGAAAGTGACTCAGCAGCTCTCCTACGGTGCAGAGGCACCTGTTCTTCATTGCATGACAGGTGTTGCTATTCCCCTTGAATATTGTCAGCGTGGCCGAAGTCAGATGGATGACAGAATGACGGCCACTGAGCACACACACGTAGATACGCCAGGTGTTAAAAAAAGAAAAGACAAAAAAAGCCAGAACAGGCTTCTAGGTAATCGTGCCAAGATCTAGGAAAGTCAGAATGGCAGCACGACTATGAGACTGATTTATATAAATATAATTTTGTGTTACCTACTGTGAGTTAGATAGTCGCTTGTAGAGAGTAACAAAAGATGCAATAAAAGTCGTGTTAGACTAAAAACAGACTGCGAGCACAACGTCTAACTCTTAAGTCACTCTGGGCAAGTGGATGCCCAAAACTATGTCACGAAATGCAGCATATAATGATATAAATGTGTGGCACCGGAGGGGCCCATCGAGATCTGCTGATCAAACTTGAAATTATGTGTCCAAATACACAATGTATATGAGGCTGAGCGTTATCTGATCTGTGAAGACAGATAGGCAAGGGAGAGTGGCTGCTTCACATGGAGTCGCGTTGGTAGTCACACAACCAAGTCATGGGTATTTCTCTGGCAACACACACACTGTTACACGTCATATTGCATAGCTGCATACTGTCACAGCTCTCTCGCTCGCTCTCGCTCTCTCTCTCTCTCTCTCTCTCTCTCTCTCTGTCTCTCTCTCATCATCTCCATGCAGGTGGAAAGTTTCCCAGGAAACGCAAACCACTGGAACGAAAAATGCGCTGAGCTTTGGAGAAAACACTCATACGCTGAACGGCGCTGCTGCAGCATCGCCATGGCAACGGAGTCAGAGTCTCAAGGTTACTCAATCTATTCATGTTTTAATAATACCACTCTCTTATGAAAGGAATATTACATCCCTTGTAAGTATGATGAAAGTACATATGAGATCCTTCTAGCCAGTGCACTTGTCCAACAACACAAAGAACTCGCCATCAAGGTGAATGAGTTCACATGGCCTCATTTCAGACTCTTACATGGGCAGACCATTTCTGATTATTTCAATTGGATAAAACTAGTCAAAATCCAAATGTGTTTCCTCCTCAGAATAAGCAGGGCTGGGAAACAGCGAGGTGGACTGTAGAGCATGTTAAACCACTAGAAACAGATGAAGAGTTTGCGGACGTTACAAAGAGGCATATCATTGTTTTCATGACAACAGGGAGACGATGAAGCCAAATTCGGCACAGCAGTAACAGCTTGCCATGTTCCGAGTGTGCGCCATGTTTTTCCCAATGTGTTTGTGTCAGAGGTGAAGCAGCAGGTGAGCGACTGGCACTGTACTGATGCCTATGGAAGCGGAGTCAAGGAAGCCCGCTGGGATTTGACTTTGCCTCCTGATCCATCTCTGGACACATGTGGCCTGCTTTAAGCCGATAACAGTGGCGCTGAAAAATAGCATTTAGCATTGAGTTAATGAGGGGAAAAAGCAGGTGTATGCTGCCTCTGGAGATGCTGTGTGCAATTGCATGAGCCTCGGATACAATTAATGGTGCATATATGCATGTTCGCACACCGCTACAACAAATGACAACAGAGAATGTGTATTTGGATTTTAGCACATAAAATCACACACAGAAACACGGAATACAGATTCTCCTGCAGTGGACAGCAGTAAAACATCTATATGATGTTCAACCCTTGCAGTTCTTCTCCCCTCAGTCTCCTTTCTTCCTATCTGTCATCACAACAAGCAGAGCCATGTTAACACAGTCGAATACAGATATGGCTCCCTTTTGCACAAGAAAGACAAGATTTTTCTCACCCGTTAACACTCCACTTGCTGACTCTTCCCCATGAACAGTGCTGTGCAAAGCTATCAGACCATTTGGATGTATACATTCTTACCTATCATGCAGTACCATAAGGGAGGCACTGATTAGCATGACACAATGACAACAAATATAGATCCAAAGTCATAATGACCTATCTTCAGCGACACGATGGTGCAACAGATGTTAAGGTCCCCAGAGAGTCGTGATGTCAACATGATCAAGTCAGTCTAGGGTTACAGAGGCAACCCAGACAGCCAATCAGGTGGCGGTCACTTCAAGTATTGATTTGATTTAGGTTTTGTATAAATATGTAATATAATCAAAGTATTATTGTTTTTATAGCTTCCTCACTGTATTTTTGCACAGTTGTCTATGTGTTCCATTAAAAAGTATGTATTCATCATGTGCACCTTTAAAAAGCCAACATGGTATTATAATCATATTAAAAAAAAGCTGAAAAAAAAAAGAAAAATGTGGCAACTGCACTATATTCCCTTCACTCTGAATAATTCATCTGCAATGAGCTACACGCTGAAGAAAAATGAAAACAGTTCTGAGTAATAATTTATGAAACAGGTTATGATACAAAGATTTATTTGTTGTTGTAAAGGTAGGAAGGTCCAGTCTAAATATAAGAAGGCAATGAATAAAGTAAGAATGAGAAAAATGAAGCTTTCCTGTGCAGTGAGTTATTACATCGCTGATTTCACCTTTATTCTTCCACTCTGACATACTGTCACTATTCTTCTCTTCACCCGTTTTCTTGACTACCTCTGTTGTTTGTTATCACGCTCTCTCTCCCTCTGCCTCTTCCATCTGCAGAGCAGATGAAGCTAAACCATCATGAGTTGTTTATTCATGTCTGTGATCTATGGTCTCCAGTCTGCTCTTCAGCGGGCTCTAGACCAGCCACTACCTCTGCAGTGCTACAGCTTTCACTGATCCCTGACGGAACCGCTGCGGAGCTAGCAGAGCCCTTTCTGCAATAGATTCATGACATTAAAGAGATTATTGTAAGCCAGGAGGAATAAAACAAGAGTAAACTCTCGCTGCTGTAACAAATTCAAACCTGTTGGCCAAATAATTGTGGCAAATTCAATTAAGCTTTTAAAGCTACAGGGACTGAGAGCATTTCCATTATTTTGACAAAGACTGAACTTGAGTTGCAGCTGGGTTCTTACACTTGCACAGGAAAAACAAGCACAGCTATTTTGAATGTACAGGCCCATCTTCTGCAATGAGGGTCACCACCACTGGCTGTGTTACTGAGGATGCCAATCTGAGGGCCTTTCCTGGTTGCTGTCCATGGTGCTGAGTTGACTGGGGGGAGATTTACTGCACTTCTGCTATTGCCAGGAATATTGTCAAAGAATTAATTATATATACATATATACATATACATATACATATACATATACATATACATATACATATACACACACTATATGGGGGAAGTTTGCAGGTTAAATGGAGCCTTTAGGATTTTGTTTTATGGTTTAACAATTTTTTTTCTTCGGAAGAAAGTGCAATACTAGTAGCTTGCACTGTAACAGACCACATGGAGAGTGTGGCACAATTTTAGTGGTGCAAATGTCACTTTTGGTCATTTTTTTTTTAGCTCACTAGCTTTAAAATGTCTCCAAGAGTAGAAACACTGTTCACTAGGTTGTTTCCTCAAGTCAGTCAAAACCATCAACTGTTACCAGGTCCAACTGTAATATGCAGCCCCCTCTAGAGATCTACTCGTCGAACAAGCCTTGCCTCTACTGAATTTATTTAGTAAAGCTTCAGACAGAAACTCATTTACTCTCTTTACAAAGTCACATAAACATGAAAAAACCTTAACTTTGAACGTGCAAAAACACAAACAAAAAAGTTCTAAGTAGTGAAATCTTTAAAGATATTTTTGGCTTAATTAAGCAAATGTTGGCAGTGGCACATCAGAGCATGAACCACTAAGACAGGCAAATCCACTGCTCTCTCCCTTCTTCTATTAACTATTAATTGATCTCCAGGGAGCCTCGCTGTTTAAACTATTCAGAAATAGAGAAGACTGTACCACAACCTTTAACAGAGAGTGGGAAAGACCCCCATGGGTAAGAAGCTTCTAGTGTGGATTGAGTCTGAAAAATCTCAACTATGTCTCAAAAGTCTGTTTAGGCTGCATGCTTAATGAAGTCATTATCACGTTTGTGGATCTAACTCCTAAGTTGTCAAAGGATACAAAGTTTACGTGATATCTGTGAACTTGAGAGGGTGACAGGCTTCCATTAGAATATTTTACTGAAGATCAAAAATTATTTCAAAACTTCTCCAGGACCCTTCCATCATTATTTAGTATGCAATTTTTTTTTTGTTAAAACAACAAACCAGGCACCATTACATTTTTGGCTAATTTACTCAAAAACATTTAAAATTCTGATGTCTCTCCACTTATGAATCATACATAAGGACTGGGAGATTATCATCAAGGCTGTGCTGGTCCTTGTCCATGTATGTGTGTGATACATTATTAATGACGTTACAGTATACCATCTTATAAATGTGGTCATGTTCATCTGTATAAGCAAGGGGAGAGCAACATTTTAATAGTAAGAGAAAACACCAACCTCTTATTTTTAATTTGATCAATGATGTTTATGTGCATGTGTGAGCAAATCGGTTTTATAGTTCTAGCTGTCTTCATTTGGGCTCAAGCAGCTAAAGTATGTGTGCTTGTGGGTTTCATATGTGTCTGGCAGCAGCAGAAGTGAGAGGTAAACCAATTCCATCTGCTAAGAGATGCTCATGTTGTGTGACGACGGTGGGATCTGGAGGTCCACATATCAGACATCCACCGTTACTTGCTTGTCACAAGTAAGAAAAGTGACACAACACACGTCACAAACGAAAGCAAAAACTCTCAGCACGTGCATTTTAGCTTGCAACAAGACACACGTATGAAGAAATTTCCAGCACAGCAGCCAAAACAGACACATCAGTTCTATTAACAGGGGAACGGGGTGAAAGGTGCCATGATGTAATGAACTGTAAACAAACACAGTGGAACAAATCACTGTTTGTCTCAACACGACAGAAAGCAGACATCACTTGAAACCTCAGGAGAGGGTGCAACTTTCCATCAGGCGGAGAGGGGGACGGTGTGTGTTTGAGGGAGCGAGGAGGAAAAAGGGCTCGGTCACACCTGCATACTGAGAGCAGGTGAAGGCCGAACCGCATGACATGAGGAAGAAAGCTTTTTATGTTATTCTGTTACGAGTTTGAGTAGGCTGTTTGCGATGATTGTGATGTTTATCACTGTTCTGCTGCTCGTGAGACGGCACATCTGTACACCTACTTTTAATGCGTTGTCAAGATTAGTCGATGGAATGGACGTAACGTTCGGTAGTTAAGAAGTAATCTGCAACCCATTAAATTTCAAAAGTAACCTTCTCAACACTGCTCAGAACCTCTCTTTCTCAGACCAAAACACAGCTCTGCTCAACACACAAAAGGCATAAAAGTGTGTATATGCTCCTCAGTTATGATCATGGAATACTGGATGTTGTCTTTGCTGAAAAGGTGCTGCTGTTAAACAGCACATGATCAGGCAAGTCTATGATTCATCTTCTTCTACCATGGGAGTCATGCACAAACGGCACAGCGATAAACAACGGAAGAAGAATCCCCACAGATCACAAAGGGGGATCTCGCCTGAGTATTTGCGTGTTTGTGTGTGCGCGTGTGTGTGTGTGTGTGTGTGTGTGTGTGCGCGCGTGTGCGCCCATGCCAGCTCGTGCACACGTGTTACTATCCTTTATCATCATGGGCATCCATCACAACAAGCAGCTGAATAATTCAAAACTACAAAATAAAGGAACATCCTTGTGCATGCTGAAGAATAAATGGCCTCATAAATGATGAATGAGGGGATGACAAACCCAAAAGGGCTACAATAGTGTCAGCAATTCTCATTCATTTTCTCATTTGACACTGTGCTCGTGCCCGTGTGTTTGCGTGTGGATCTATCATACCTCTCCAATTATGAGGAAACCCCACAAACACCAAGGTGCAGACAAACATTCACGTAAGTGGATATTAATCAAAGCTTTTCTCTTCCCCATAAGGGTGAGTTACAGCACAAAGCAGCTGGGAGTTGGGCCAAACAATTTTCTTTAACACAACAGCAGCTTTGGACTTCATACTTAAATGTAGAGAGGCAATGCTTATTTAGAAAACACTCACAGATAGGGACAAGAGAGTTATGACAGAATCAGACAGAAAGACGACAGAGGGACGGAAGAAGAGGGAGGGGAAAGCAACCGAGAGAAGAGTGGAAATGAAAAGACAAAGGCAATAAGGCAAAAGCAAACACTGGTGCTTATTGAAATTGCCATAGTACACGCGCACACACACCCACACAGATAATTACACACACACACACACAACACACACACACACACACACACACACACACACACACACACACACACACACACACACACACACACACACACACACAAGAGGAAGGAGATGTAGCATATGTCTCCAGTAGTGCCAGCTGGAGACATCTGGTGCCAAAAACTCCACAGGTCAAACCAAGTGACATGCTCCCTGAAGCGTGGATGGAAGTGTGTGTGTGTGTGTGTGTCTGTGTGCCAAATGATTAAAAATTGTCATTATGGTTAGTATATAGTATTAGAACACACACACAGTTATGACTGCAGGCACAATTAGACAAAAAAAAACCACAAACTGTCATCAAAGAATCCAAATTGGATGTGAATTAAACGTGCATTACAAACAAAGAATGAGCAACAAAAAAAGTGTGTGCTTATTTGTTTACGTTGCGAATGATGGAACACAGATGTCCTTCAGGACGCACAAGAGGGGTGAGAAGAGAAATGGGGATGATGGGAGACCTGGAATGAATCAGAAAAGTCTCAACTTCCTGGCTAGATGCCTGGCAGCTTCAAAGTAAAGGCCCAATAAGACAAAGCTGCAACACTGCAGCCTGAAAAAACAAAATGACAAACAAAACAACATTTTATGGCCCATCCTGATTGCTCAAATGATCGTTAAACACTGCCAGTTTCAAGATTCACAGTGATACACTGCTAAAAAGTCAACTCTCAGCCAGTAGTCATCATTAAGCAGCAAGTTATATGAAGAAATATATTCAGAAAAAAAAAACATGTTGGCAGGGTTACTGTGATGTGCAGTATAAAACTAGTTGTTTAAAAAAAAAACGTATGTAAGCCTGTAATCTAGAGAAAAGTACTTGATAGGCCTGCCGAAAAAAGCTAAAAAGAAACCAAAAACATATGATGTAACAGTACACAATGTTCTAAACCCTGATTTATTATCAGTATACATAATACAAGAATTGTTTATCCATTAGAAATATGCTGTTATAAAACTCAGATGCTGCCTTTGCTACGAGACAATAGCCAGTGTGTTCACACAAAGAAGCACATAATTAAAGGCATCTTTTCACATTATTTGCTCTGTACTGCATCTTTGTGTAAAAGGATAAGTTGTTATGGCAGTGATGAGGGAGAAGGACAACACACATGATGTGTGAAGAAGACCTGGCCAGAGAAACGATATAATCTATGGACCACAATTAAAGGTCAGATGTCAGGATAGTATCATGCTGAAGCTGCCTTTTCACAGTGGAGAATTTCAATAGCAGCACAGTGCTGCCTTTCAGTCTGAATCTGGCTGGCTGTCTCAATACACACACAAACACAGAAATCTGGAGACAGGACGTAAACTCACTGCAGGCCACTCAAGAGAACACAGTGCTCATGCAGTTGCACAATACATAAAGGAATTCAGCCAAAACAAACAGCATGCTTGTTGTCTCTCCAATAAAAGTTGCCCAGTTTCAAGAAAAATCTGGATTTCATCATTCAATCTCAAACCAATGACCTTGATCCTTCAGTTTTACAACAACAAAATCACAAAACCACACAAAGCCTAACCGGTGCACCCATATCTGAGCCCAACCACCTCAATATCTTTCATTTTCAGATTCAAGCACCTTATAATGCCAACAAACCACAACAAAGCTCTAAGACATATATCTCCTCAGTCTGGCTGTGCTGCCGAGCAGTACTGAAGTAAAACAGTGCTCATCAAGCCGTAGAGAGTTTACTGTAGAATTAGCATTGGCTCACAGCTTCCAGTGCAAACAGACAAACAGAGATATGATTGTTATACTGGTTGTCCAGCATTGCTCATTAGGCTGAAGAGAGAGATGCTGGCAGGGCCCAATCAAACTCTGTGTGCGTGTGTGCGTGTGTGCGTGTGTGCGTGTGCGTGTGCGTGTGCGTGTGTGTGTGTGTGTGTGTGTGTGTGTGTGTGTGTGTGTGTGCATGTGTGCGTGTGTGCACTAGCACTTACAGCTGTATTTGTGTGTTCCATAGAAGTCCGTGTGCTCATTAGACTGCCAGTAGACAGAACAAGAGCCAGGGGCCAGAATCTGACTCTCACAGAAATAAGCTGACTGCTGTTTCAGGCAGCAATTAGACCAAACCACAAAAAAGTGACAGAGTTAAACTACACTCAACAATGTGATTAAGAATACAAATTAGAGGGAGGACAGAGGCGACTGAAGACAATATATAACAACATTCAATTTGACAGAGTTAAATACCCAAAAAAGAAAAAAAAAAAAAAAAAGAGAACGGAAAACTTTTTAGCGCAGTCACTCACAGACGTGCAGAAAGATGCTAAATCTGACAGTGACTCTTCTCAGACATTTACACCCAATTTACATACACAGTCAGCCACATTCACCACCACTGACCCCGTCCTTTGGCTGACTGCTCAAACAAACACACAGTCAAACAAACACAGCAGAGAAAAGGGCAACGTCCATCTCTTGTCCCGACCATCACGACTAAAGCGTTCAGCAGCCATCTCTGATTTCTCATTAGTGCTCACAGCACAATGTCTGCTGCTTGAGAAAGACATTTTGCAACCAAAGACCAAACTCATGCATTTTTAATACAAGTCTGAATTTGCACCCCTTGATACACATCAAAGGCTACAGGCTTTTTGGATGTATTTACATTTCATTGCATATTTGTAGTGTTTCCTGCTCTATAGTGTTTCTTCTCACACCAAACTGAGAGGCTGACAGAGTATATGAGACAAGACTGTCACAAACTAAGTTAGAGTGTCGTAACAAGTGAATAAAAAAGAAAAGGTGTACAACATCTGAGTCACCAAACTCCTGTAGGTCATCCCAAGGTGAAGTCAAATGCAGTTCAGTGGCACTCTTGTCAAAGTTTGTGCAGTAAATCTTGCACTTCCAATTAAGGACATTAAAATGTCATTGACTTTCAGGGAATAAATGATGCATGCATGAGAAACATCGAGTAAATATAGTTTTAATTACAATGTGCAAATTCATTATATTTTATTTTCTGAGCTCAATCGTCTTAAACAAAACAAATATATTCACAAAGAATTACAATAATGTGCTGCAATGAATTCCCAAATAAGTCTTTTAAATCTTCCTAAAACAAAGTGTTTTTTCCAAGTTACTGCGTTTACTTTCAACAATGAGGAGGAAAATGTAACAATCTTAGCTGAGAATAGCGTTGAAATGTAATGCCTGCTGCCATGAGATAATGGGAGTGACCACATAAAACACCTTCACACTGTGAAAGGATGTCTGTTTGTAATTAAAGTTAGTGCCCAGGGTTTTTAGGGTTACAACAAATTGGAATCGTTGCTCAACTAAATACGATTCAGTTTATTTGGATAATTTTCAGATGTTTGTGAAGATTAATCAAGAGAGAAATGCCTATAGATGGTATATTTTACTTGGCATTGTGCTCCAGTTCCAGCACTTGTAACTCATGAGATTATTTAGCATGATTAGTATTCAGACAGCTACACTGTGGATAATACAGTTTATTGGTTTTAGCAGTGAGCTTAAAATATATGATGATTAGATTAAAATAATCTTTAATTATGTGCCCAACAGTAGGAGTACAGTGGGGGACATGTTAATGATATGGTGAACAGACGGCACTATTGTCATCCCTGTCACTGACAAAGAGACAGAGTAAAAGGGAAAGGAAGAGAAAAGTGTGTGTGTGTGTGTGTGTGTGTGTGTGTGTGTGTGTGTGTGTGTGTGTGTGTGTGTGTGAACACCCAAGTGGGTTAGAGCCAGTAAGCACATTTGGTGAACCCATCATTAAGTTCTCTCCCCTTGTGGTTGATGTCAGGGTCTAGACACGAAGACAAAGCCTAGGCCCTTCCTCCACATGGTACCCAGGGGAGAGGGCAAAGGCCTGGGGGAGAGAGCTGGGGTGGGACAGCGCATCCTGGGTGACAGACAGGGAGCAGGAAGGAAGGAAGGCCAAGGGAGGGAAGTAAGAAAGGTTGGTGTATGGAGACAGATGCAACTACAGTATCATTGTTCTTATTAAGAAGCAGCAAAGGAGAAAAGGGTGAAGGCAAGCTGGTGTTACGGGGGATAATTAGTGAGAGAGAGACACACGTGTCCCTCATTGAGGGGGTCCCCTGGGTGGGGAACAGCTCAATCAGTAGCCAGCTGCAGGTAGACGGGTCGTGTGTGTGTGTGTGTGTGTGTGTGTGTGTGTGTGTGTGTGTGTGTGTGTGTGTGTGTGTTTGCGTGTGTGTGTGTGTGAGAGGAGTGCAGGTGCCAGTGTACAGCTGCACTTTTATCCTTTGCACTCTAACTCATTAATTCTTATGCTGCATTAAAGGGTTTAGTGACACATATACACAGACACACAGCTCTATTGAGTACTGGCTGCCCTAATAGTGTCACTGTCTGAACATCACAGCGAGCACAGGCACATTTGAATTGTACAGCCGCTTCAGGAAGTACTGAGATCCCTTCACTTTTTGCTCACATTATTGTGTTGTGAATTCAACTTTTTTATGATAAACATTAGCATTAGCAATCTGTACTCAATAACACACACTGACTGTCCATAATAATAATGTGTTTGGAAACTTGCAAATTTATTTCAAATCAAAAACTAAAATCCTTCATTTTTGAAAGTAGTCAGATCCTACGCTGGGGCACTACAAATTGTTGTCAGATGCTTCCTGTTTCCTTTAACAATAAGAACCATATTGGAGCCCACATGTGGCAAACTGAAGGAATTGGACCTAAGTTTAGATTGGCAGAAACCTCTGAGATCCCACAATTCACACTGCACGTCAGAACAAAAGCCAAGCCATGAAGTCCAAAGAAGCCTCTGTACACCTCCACAATAAAGCTGTGGTAAGGCATAGATCAAGCCAAGGATGTAAAATAAAAAAAAACATTCCTAACATTTCTTTGAATATTCCCAGGAGCACAGTGACCTCAATAGAGTGAAATAAAAGTTTGAAACCAGCAGGACTCTTCCTTGAATTGGCCGTCGAACGTTTACGGTACAACAGTTGAAAAATTTTGCCAAAACATCAAGTACTATGCCTTGCAAACACCATGTACTGCTCATCATCTGGTGAATATCATCAAAATGAAACATGGTGGTGGCGGCGGTATCATACTATGGGGGTGCTTTTTAACGACAGTGACATTATAGTTTACATTCGATGGAAGGTTGAACGCAGCCAAATCAATGGAAAAAAAAACCTGGCACTGAGGCAAGGGTTCTCTTTTCAGCACAGTAAACCAAAGCATACAGCCACAATAACATGAGAGACTCTTAACTGTCCTTGAGGAGCTCAGCCAAAGCCCAGACTTAAACCCCATAGAACATCTGCGGGGAGACCTGAAGATGGCAGTTCACTAACGCTTTCTATCCAATCTGATAGAGTTTGAGGGGATCTGCCAGGAAGAATGGGATAAACTGCCCGAATCCAGCTGTGCACAGCTTGTAGAGACTTACCCAAGAATCCTTGAACTTGTACCGGTTGCCAAAGGGACTTCTAAAAATACTTATTTAAGGATCTGAAAACTTTTGTAAATGAGAGATTTCAGGTATTGACTTTTTATAAATTCAAAAAGAATTCTACAAACATGTTTTCAGAACGTCCTTGGGACATTGAATGGAGAATGTGGTGGAATAAAGCCAGTTTTATCAATTTAAAATTTGATCACCAACACTAAGTGAAGGGGTCTGAATATTTTCTAAAGCGCAAACAGTATGTTTATGCGTATTATTTTTCATACAAAATATCCACTAGTACTTGCTTTGCTGAATATGTTTGGGAAGGAATGTAATTTCTGTCTGAATCACATTCACCGGCAACACACAGGGACAACATCAGAGCCAGTGCTTTGCATCCTGCCCCACGTGCTGTTCAAGCAATTCACTTTAAAAGTGAGTCGTGAGTGACGCATGAGTGCTAATGAAGCGTTCATGCCGTATTATCCACTCCAACCTCCAACTCCAACCTCTGTTCGGTCGCCTCTGCCGTCAGAACCAGCCGTCTGTCTGTCTACCATTAAAAAGATCACAACATACAAACAGCAGTGAATTTGTCTCATTTAAGCAGCTGTCTGTGGAGATTACGCTTCACTCGGCACACAACAGGGGGAAAAAAGGACAGACTTGAAGCATACTGAAGTGACTTGAAAACGCGGGAGGAGGCCCCTCGGACCCAGTGTGGACTAATACATTTAATAAAATGGAAGTCGATCTGGTCTGTGAAAAAGGCAAATGACACTTCTAACACTTTATGTGGAGATGCCGTTTAGGATGAAAAAATTAAAAAAAAAAAAAAAAAAAAAAACACACTTGAAGTTTAGGTAGAAAGTACTATATTTTTGGTTACCCAGGGCCGTGTTTGAACTGACTTTTCCCAGTATTTAACCAAGAACGTCTTTCCTAAAATTTAACCAAGTATTTTAACTTGCTTTTTACATGATTTAGTTGCTTAAGACAGTGAATTCAGCAATAACATTTTGCATCAGCAAATTACATTCAGCAGTAATTTTCTTGCCGTTTCCTTGATACTGAATACAGTTATATTCAAGGCATCATTACATTTCCTACTAAACAAATTTGCTAATGTAAATATGTTTTATATGAATATAGTGTTAATAGGAGCTGTTAACAAGATGTCTCTGGTGGACTCCACATGCAGGAAGGAAAATAAAGAACTGGGGGAAGGGGATATGCTGAGCTGAACAGCAGCTGTTAGGATTACTATTTAATAAAAGCCGTGATATGCATGCACTCCCTCATGCCCCCCGACACAGCAGGCCAAAAGACATTGCTCTGCAGAGCCCAATAACCTAACATCACAGTCAACCCACCGCCCCTTGGAGACCCGACGCCAGCCACCTCATTCCACAATGCCAGGTCCCCGGATCTCCCACCAGGCCTACCATGCCTCCAGGCACACAGTATGTGTGTGTGTGGGTGTTTTACATATTATCCATCTCGGCATATGTTTATATGGTGCATATGTACATGTGCAGAATGGAACTGTTTTACAGCTGTGTCTGTCTGTGTGTGTGTGTGTGTGTGTGTGTGTGTGTGTGTGTGTGTGTGTGTGTGTGTGTGTGTGTGTGTGTGTGTGTGTGTGTGTGTGTGCGTGCGTGCATGCGTGTGTGTGTCTGTCTGAAGAGGAAGGGGGGGATTCATCAGATAAGCTACCTCATTTGGGCTGTTTCAGGAGGAGTGAAAGGAGCTGTGGGGAGGCTTTCATCTCTGTGGTGGAAAAAAGAGACAGAATCAAGACGGAGTGAGTGTGAAATAAGATGAGAAGGTGAGTGAGAGGGTGAAGAAAGGAGGGGGGTGAAAGGAGGAAGAGAGCAGAGATAAAGAATGAAAGAGATAATCCAAGAGGATGTTTACCTTGGTCATGCTGGCACGGGACAAAAGAGGTCACTAATATGTACTGCCCCCTATAGGGCCACAGGATATTGAGCGGTGAAAGGGAAAGTTTATGGAAGAAAACACGGTGCCATTATACTGAACTGGGCCCATCGCTCTCTCTCTCTCTCTCTCACAGACAAATCGCTTAATTAAACATGAGCTATGTAAGTGCCGTCTGTCTGCCTCTGTACGTCTGGATATATGAATGTGTGTGCGTGTCTCTACTGTGCATTCATCTCGCCTTTATAGATAACACAAGGAGGCTATTTGCAAGTCAAATTCAGCATTTAATGACACGGGAAATCATCTGAATTTATTGAAAGCCAGCATGGAGAGGGAAGGAGCTTGTTAAAGTTTCAGATCAAAAATGCACAAAAAAAATTGCCTGCAAATAGAGCTTTGAGTGTCTCTGATTTTAAATGATGGGATGTGTCAGGGTAAGTGTGCGCCGGACTGATAGCTCAGGGCTCCCGGGTGCAATACCTGCCTCTATATTTGAGCTACAGATTACAGAGTTAAGATAAGTCAACTCTATACATTTTTGCAAGCAAACAACTGTACGCGCTAAACTAGATCCATTTATCCGAGTTTGTCTATGTACAAGCCCGCGTCCACTGGAATCTAGTGTTCTGGCAGTGTGCATCTGTTGGCACACTTATGTGTTTAATGCACACACACACTATGTCCGGATCAGACTAAAGGGTAAAAATTAAGGGTAAGATATATTTCAAATTTCTTAAAAAGTGCATGGGAACAATACAAATGAAATCCTTTGAAATCACTACTAAGAAAATACAAATTTGGAACAAATCTCACCAGGTAACATAAAGCAGAGCATTAGCAAATCCTCATAGAGGTGAACATCCAATGAATAAGTAATACGGGGCAGCTACAGCCACAGTAGTTAAAATGCTCTCCCATGGCAACACTCCTGTCAAAACGTGCTGTTGCCATGCAAGTGCTAGCCATGAAAAGTGTGTTTAAACTAAAGAAAGGAAAGAGAGAAAAAGATACGAGGTGAGAGAGTAAATAGGAGGAAGGTGGTATGTGTTATGGTCTGCATCCATCATGTTAATTGGAAATAAATAGGAGCTTGTTGTTTGGAGAGCATTAAATCAACCACTAATCAAGTCTCGGTATACAACGGTAGAGCTTCGCCACTGGGGACACTTTTCACAGAAGTAACTTAAATAGCTTTAAATGAGGATGGCTGTGTGTGTGTGTGTGTGTGTGTGTGTGTGTGTGTGTGTGTGTGTGTGTGTGTGTGTGTGTGTGTGTGTGTGTGTGTGTGCGTGTGTGTGCGTGTGAGAAAGTGTGCATTGCGGGCGGCTGATAACCTTTTATATTAGCACAAAGGGGGCTAATTGCGAATGATCTCACTGGTGAGTAATCGGACAGCACTTCTCTCGTCCGTGGGCACACATACTGTATATACATCTAAACCCACATTCATTTGTTGATGGCCTTTAAATAATGTGCTCCTGCTCTCTGAAGTGAGCCCAATTAGCAGGAGACAAATGTTCCAAATGTACTGGGCTGATTGCGGTGGAGACCGGGTGGAGAAAAGGCAAAGGAAGTCAGAAAAATTTGACGATAAGAATCGGGGAACAAAAAAAACAGACAGACTGGGAGGTTTGAATACAGGGATACAGGTTTTTTTTTCAGAGTTATGTTTGACTTAATGAATTTGTATTTATTAGGTTATTGCATGGTATTATTTCCTCACCGTGAATTTAATCATGATTTGCATAATACACACCATTCGCTGCACTTAAACTGTAAAACAGCAGACAACCAACCATTAAAAAGGACAAAACAGATGCCAGAGTAGGAAGGCAGAGAGCCAGGCACCGAGACAAAAACTGATGTTCACAGACAGACAACACAGACGAGAGAGCGGGGCAAAGACGTTGATCTCATCGAGATTAATGCAGTTCGACAGGAAAGCAACCGCAGAGAAAGAAACAGAGAGGTATAGCTTTAATGGGATCAATAGATTGGGCATCAGTGCAGGGTCAGTGGCTGTGTCCATGGTGACCCATCTCTCACTGGCTGAATGACTCGCACCAGGAGTCCTCTTTCGATTTCTCACTCACTCATTCACACATCCTTTATTCCCTTCTTGCTCATCCACCTCTGCCCTCGGTCCATGCAGCCTTTTTTTTTTTTTAGCAGCTTTGTTTATTACTTAGCCTTGATTTCATATTTAGTCTAATGCTTCCACTCTCTTACTTCTGTCCCATCTCCTCTCTCTACACGTGTTTTTCTTCTTACTATCTCCCACCTCCGTGGTGACAAAACAGCCCTGACTATTTTGTACCTTACTGCTTAAAACAGCATGTATGCCAACCCACCGTTGAGCAGGATTTTAATTTGAAGCACAGCGCTGTTAAAAGGCAACAAATTCAGATATACTAAATTATCAGTTGTTAGGCTGTCACAAAACACCATCACACCGAAGGGGGGTGAATTTAGTAAAGCGGCTGCTATCTTTGGATAGACAGCACAATTACTGCCTAAACTGTGTTTTTCTTTTTTAAACAAAGCTATATCTAAAGTCACCCGAGTCTCTCGCTTCACGTTCCTTAACAACACACACACTGCTGAGCCGATGCCTCGCTCTCTCCTTTAAACAGTAATTTGTAACTCCAGTTGACTTAAGAGTGTAGCCTCATGTCCTGTTGCCTAAATTATTCACCGTGGCTCAGTGGGGCACACTGTTACCTAACCATGCCAGAGACACCGTCACAGCAGTGAGAGTGAACAACATGCCTTGTGGTGGACTGGAGAGGGGAGGGACATCAAGTTGCACACAGAGGGAGTTGGAGGGAGATGAATGGGTTATAGAGGAAAAACAATTGAATGAAAAATGAGAGTCGCATGTAAATGAAATGGACTGAAGAGGAAAAATAGATGAATGAGGAATGAGGGGACTTTAGAAGTTAGAAACAAAGGAGATGAACTGTTCGACGGGCATTACGGAAGACTGGCAAATAAATTAAAGTCAAATATAAAGTAGAACCTCAAATAGAGGGGGAAAAACAAATTGGGAATTGTGACAATAGGTCTTAAGTCTAGAAAATGATGTCCTAACTGTTATAAAAGGGAGGGAAAGAGAGAGAAGTAGAAGTCCCTTTGACTTCATCTCCAATAATAGTCTCTCACTTGTGTGTTGCACTCGTTATATTGGAGCTGCCAGTTTTCCAAAACAAAGCCCCAAAAATATCATTGCCAGCACATGGCACATGCATTTACAAAGCTGCATGTGTGTGTGTGTGTGTGTGTGTGTGTGTGTGTGTGTGTGTGTGTGTGTGTGTGTGTGTGTGTGTGTGTGTGTGTGTGTGTGTGTTGTGTGTGTGTGTGTGTGTGTGTGTGTGTGTGTGTGTGTGTGTGTTACATAGCTGTGGGGAGTGAGGAGTTCAGCATAAATAATTGAAGACGGGGAGAAGCCTGCCATCCAAAATGCAAAACGCCAACTGCTAGGCTCATTTCATTTTATAAAAGGTGGGAGTCAAAGGTGATGGCGCAGAGATGAATAACGGAGGGAGAAAAAACAATAAAAACAGATATCAAAGACCAAAACACAAGTACAGCCTAAGTAGCCCGATAAAACAAGTAGCAACATCTGCACTTACTAGTCAGTCTTTTTGCCGTGCTTATTGGACAAACAAAGACGTGATTGACAACCACCGGGTCACAGGTCAGGGGTCAAGGTTTGGAAGGTTAAGGTGAAGAACCATTTTGAAAAACCCAACAATAGACTGCTACTATATGACCTTGGCTGGATAAACACATGCTCTTCATAATTGATCTTAACACAAAGGGAAAGCCAAACCCAATGAATAAAGATAATCTTATTATAGAAGAGGAGAGCCACTGGTCCTTTGCCTTTTTGTTTTTCCAGTCATGATGCAATACCAGTGTTGAGCAAATCACTGAGCAAATTGATGATTGAATGATTTCAAACCACAAATAACTCGATATTTTTTACATTTTAAGGGCAATGTTTGTGTGAAAGGGCAAACAAAGGCTCTGAAATTAAATTACACAAGAAAAGAAGGGGATGGACGCAAAAAAAAAAGCCATTGAGGAAAGGGTAAAGGGCAACAGAGTTGGCAAGCTGGATTTAGTTTTAATTGACAATCCTTATTCACCCCTGCTGCGAGATCACAGCTGTCCTACTATTTTATCTCCATGGTCGCACTGTTGTATTTCTGAAGAGGTATCGACCGACTACACACAGTACAATCTGGGCAGATTTCTCTCTCTCTCTTTCTCTCTCGCTCTCTCTACCTTGGCTTTGGTGGTGGTCAGCTTCAAACTCATTAGTCCGTTTGATAGATAAGAGGCTTGCAGCTGGAAAGCCACAGCACCAGTGGGTTTTGTGGGTTATGAAAGCGATGTAATCGGGTTTTGGCAATAGAAATCTAAGGAGTTTAGGGAGGGAAAGACTCAGTAATTTGTGGATTTGAATTGGATTGAGACTCATTTAGAACCAGATCTAATGTGGCAAATGGCTGTAATCTGAGGAGGGGCTGCGTATGATAGAATAAGGCAGAGAATGGAGACAGCCAGGAGTGATCCATTACATAATACTAGGAAAATATATAAAGCTCACCGTTTTGAACCATTTTTGCTGGTTTCTTTCTCCTCCTCTGCATGACTCCTTTTCCCCTCACGATTTCTGTCGCAGCATGCTAATTTCATTATACATTTTTCTTTTTGTGTTCCTCTCTCCTTGCCCTGCCATTATGCTCTCATCTTAGTTTCCCATGCTCATCCACCTGAATTCATCCTCAAACCTCAGTAATCGTCTCCTCCCGTCCCTCCTTCTACTTTTGCTGTAAGATCTCTGTATCCACTCCAGGCAAATTACACTTTTCAGATTACTCCCCAATTAAAGGCCCCATTGGTACTTCTCATGCATGCTGTAGCTCATATCTGGAAGCAAAAAAAGTGTTTATACATGTGTCCGGGTGCACAGCAAAAAGAGATTTTTAAAATACAAGCAGCTGTGGAAAAAAAAAAAAAAAATCATATGTGTATGTCTAAACGCAGATGGCAGCCCCCTGCTAAATCCCTATTAATGATCCTATTTACACTTGTTGCCAGATTGATCAAAGTTTAGCAGTTGTGTGATCCGCTGCCTTTTCATCTCAGCTGCTTTGGTGGTGGCGGGGGGGGGGGGGGGGGGGGGGGGGGGGAGCTGCTGCTTTATGTGTTAGTCTGTGTGTGTATGGAGAGAGGTTGTTAGTTGGCACAGTATGGGGGAGTTGGCACAAACAAGGGCAAGACGCGGTGATATAAAGGCGGGGAGCTGGGCGGTGTTTATGTAGTGTCTGTGTAGTGTATGTGTTGGCTGCTGGCTGAGATCTGAGGGTTAAAGAAAAAACACCCGCAGCAGTCAAAGCTAATAGATGCTACAGAGCAAAATTGTATATAACATAAGGAAAGTGGATGGAGCAACCAGTGTTACAAGTATCTTTTCACCTGTAACATTCAAATTGAAGGTTCATTACTTCATAGAAAAACAATGAATAGTCCAGTATAACTACAATACACTGTAATGTTAGTTTTGATTATTTCATATGAACTTTTTTGAGGAGTCGTATTTTCTGCGTCATTATGGAAGAAGGCTCAAATTATTGCGATACGCATGGGCAGAAGACAGAGTAAAGAACCAGAGCTGTAGCAAATTATAAACTGATTTGTTGTTGAAAATAGTAATTGGTCACCACAGTCACAAGGATCAGCTGACAAAAAGATGAACCCCTGATGAGAGACTGACGCCTCACTGTGTCAGCATTCTTCTTTCTCAACATTTGTCTTTGCGTCCTTCACTAAATGCGTTTCCCCATTTTCTCCCTTTCTCTCTCACCACTTGTCTCCTCTCGCGTTGTCCCCTCAGGTCTTGTTAATTGTTTCAAATGGACGAATACTCTGAAGTCGCTAATATTTCACTCAGTGGTTTGCCAACAGACCTTTGGCCTGAAGCAGTGCAGAGAGAGAAAAAGTTTGTGAGGAAAGAAAGTTCGATTGCGGAGAGAAATACAGACAAAACAAGGATAGGAGGGCGGGGAGGGAGAAAACAAAGGGGATTTTAGTCAGAGGAAAAGGGGTGAAGATGAAAGGATGGAGGGTGGTGTGTTTTATAGACACTCTCCTCTCAGCCTCGCAGATCATTTATCAACTGGACAGAGGCCCTAACAACATACGTATACACACTTATGCACACTGGCACATATCCACTCACACAACATCTCTTCCACTGTTTTTATGGATGTTCAATTCCTGTAAAAGCACTTCCCTTACTATGTTTGATTCACCACATCCACAAGCAAGCACAAGCTTGTTTAAAGACACCTATAAACATATTCATTTCATATGCGATGAGTCAGTTTCACAAGACAATGCAAGATTTATGGCTTACCGCTTTTACAGCAACTGTCCTGAGAAAATCTTTAACCTTGGCGAACACTCTAGACGAACTGATGTTTGCATGTTTTTAATGAATCAAATTATAACAGATTTTTAGCATGTAGCATATTGGAGCAGCATATAAAGACTTGTCAAACACGTCAAGAAAATATTAATGTTAGTAATTTGCTCAGTGTAAAAACTATGCTAATTTTATTGGAAATGTATATTAAGATTTTGACAAAAGTAATTCCACTGATTTAGAGACACAGTGTGACCGTAATCACATGGAAACCATCACAGTTCTCATTACCATCTGCAATTGCAATTTAATCCTCAAAGTCATGCAATCAAACTTATTTATAAAATGAGAGTGTGGAGGGTGTCAGGAAAATCGTACACAGTCTGTGTCTTGTACTCCAGAGGAGGAAGAGAAGAGAAGTTTTTTTGGTCTGCAAAGGAAATAAACCCATCACTCCATCAGGGCCTATTCACAGTCCTATTGGCATGCAAATTTGCACTGACTGGCATTGATCATGAACTTTCCCTGTCCAACGGTGAGCCTACACTGCAGGAATTGACATTGAATGTGCCCACTTCAATGATATAATGGTGGTGTGTGTGTGTTTAAGGCATCTGTGTGCAGACTGTCCTGTGGAGTGTGTTAGATTAGATTGAAGAGTAATACTTTTAATGGATGGGCTGAGAAGGTCAAAGACTCACCTCTGAAGGGACTGAGAACGATGGAGACAATCGACTGACTGCAAGAAGAATGGAGAGGAAGTGTGTGTGTGCCTGTGTGTGTGTGTGTGTGTGTGTGTGTGTGTGTGTGTCTGGACAGGACATGTTGGGAGATACAGCAGAAGTCAATCATGCTCAAACAGCCATTAGCACCTGGTCTTCCCCTTGACCCTTACCATCCTTCATATCAGCAAACAAAACCTCTGCAGTTTCTGTGAGAAGAGTGCCTCACCAAGTATATAGATATCTACAGATACATCTATAGATATCTATATGTGTACTGTATATATGTATATGTATATCTATATACATATACACACACATATATATATATGTATATATACATATATATATATATATATACACATATATATACACATATATGCATATATATATATTTATATATATATATATCTTAGTTTTATATATATAATATGATCTTTTTTGTATTCTACTGCAAATGCTTGTATAAAATTGCTGCACACTTCAACTGACTTGCAGCTGTTGTTTACAGCCTACAGCCAAATCATTCGCACTCGCAACTTGAATATGCATATTATCACACCAAACAGTGTCCAAAACAGAAGGCCAAATTGTCCATGTTAACTTCCCCATAGAGCCCCATTGAATCCCATAATAGTAGATAAATCATTGCCTAGCAACAGAGCCTAGCAACAGCAGCAGTGTAGATATGCTATCACTGTACAGGAAACTCGAGGGGAGACATGCCTCCACTTTTAGAAAGCAGCCGTTTATTAACAGAGGGCCGAGGGAAAACATCAAACTCCACTGAAATGGATCCACCGTATCAATTGTAATGTAGACACGGATCCTTTTCCTACTGTTTGCTACCACAAGGAAGCACCTTTGATGAGTTAGTGTTCGGGGCTGGCTCACATTTCTGTTGATACACAAACACACAGACACTCATACAGCTACAAGGGAAAATATCCAACTGAGATGGGGAAAAAAGGTGATTGCAGCCTGTGAGTGTGGGGCAGGGTTGGGACAATTTCAGAGAGCTTGAAGTCAATATTTCCCTGAACTACACCAAGTTGAGCAACAAACACAGATGAGAGACAGTGAAGAGTTTTATATGTCCGTATTCGGTCTACGTAGCCATGGGCCTGCTTGCCAACTGCAAACAACTGACAAATCCTCCATTTGTCTCATTATAATTCAATAACAAAGCAAATAATTGTTATTAGTGGTTAATTGATTACGCCATATATTTTTTTTTTTGAGTTTTGGACATACGGTATTTAATGAATTGAAGTCATTCATGAATTGCATTAACAAAAGCTGAAAATATGGCTTTGAGCACAAGTACATCTCCTCTATTAACTCAGAATACAGTTTGGCACACTCCAGCCTGAAGACAAAATGCCTTTTTCTCTCAACTGATGAGTAATTTCACTCCTCATCCATAAATCAATTATGCATAATCCCCTGATACAGAGAATTAGCGTCCATTTAACATGAGGAAGTGAAGTGTTTGAGTGCACCGAGTGTGTGCACATGAACACATTCTAGTGTTTGTGTAGGAGCAGCGTAAAAGTGACGATTTGCTTAAACATGGAAAGTTATAGTGACGTAAACATGCTATTATTTCTGACTAAGGACAAAGGGCTGCACTCAGGAACAAGCTTGGAGTCTCCACAGAAGAACACAAAGACCAAGGACATAATATAAAGGGCTTTACTGAGTATCTGTTATTTTGCCACGATGTATGTTGTGACTAACACTCCTAAAACAGCAGCACTGTACGAGAGGGTTAACAAACCTTCTCGTGGCTTACCGCCATTTGACTAAATTGTTCACAGCATCTGTACTTGACACATAAAGGTGACAAAACATATTATTTTGAGCTTTTAAATATGTTGGTTTGCACTTTAGTTGTGGTTTTTCATAAAATCCCATTGCGAGGAAATTGGGAGTAATTACTCATTGTAGAACAAACCTAGTGTATATGTATTTTGCTCCGGAAAGGGGAGAAGTAAGGATGAGCATTTGCATGTATCCTCAGTGAAAAGAAGAAACCAAAGGATAAGATAAAGGAGGAAGAGTTCAGAATTTATAATCTAATATATTCATTGGAAAAAAGAAAAACAGTTTTTTTTTTTTATGAGTCACAGCTCAGGGGGGCTCCAGCACTTTTACTAGCATTCTTCTGGGACGAATGAAGCCTAAATAATGTTTTCCTAAGAGATGACGCTACACCCTTCCATTCCTCCCCCCTCGTTTGCTCGTTTTGTTCATTTTGCATATAATCCAGCAGGCACTTCCCCCATTCACCATCTCTCCACCCACAAAAAAATACACTATTCCCAAATTGGCAATAAAAGCTCATTTATTCTACTACCACTAGACACGTTGGCCCCATGTGCAAATCAGAATTGAGTAGCTTGTCCAGAAGCCGCTAACTGGCCCGATGATGATGTCGAACAACGTAGGAGTGTGGGATTATAACTCTTTAGGAAGGAGCAGGGACAAAGAAAGCAAAGCATGGTGCAATATCAGTATACTAGGAGAGTGTTTGCCAATTGTGAGACTGACAAACGGAACAGCCAATCATGTGGGGAAAGCTGCAGTGGCAGTAAACAAGGGGAGTGGGCTCCTGCTCCGCACTCTGCCATCCGTCGCTACCTCCCTGTTGTCCTGCTCCTGCATCCGTCTAGATAGAAGTGAGCGGGACTGATGTTTCTATTTCTAAACGTGTCTCCCTCGGCGGGCCTACGTCGGCCAAGTCTGTCGCCCACGCTGTGTGAAACCGGGTGCCTGCCAACATGTTCTAACACACACAGTTACATCTGTAGAGCACTAAGCCGGCAGGGAATTAGAGCCTAAACTGTAGGGCATTGTATCACAACACAAGGTACTTGTGAGAATAAATAGAGCTAAAACGTCCACCTTCAAAGGCACAATTAAAATGTGCTGATGATGAAATACGATGCAAGACTGATGCATATTCTGTTTTGTTTATATTGCATTTTAAAAACACATTTGATTGTTGGTTTTCACTGAAATTCAATTTGAAAAGATCTAATGTAAAATGGTGTTCTCAAGAAGCAGAAACAAACACAGTTTGAAGTCCAACGGTCACACCAATTACTGCTGAGAATGCAGACACTGTTTGGGTTTCTTACTTTCCTGAGACTGACAGCACTTTGTATGTGGCTGAAAAGCGTATTGGACTGGACTCGGAGCCGGCAGTTAAGCAGCTACTCCGGATGAGGGCCATGCAATGATGGTGGCGGCAGAAGGAGAGGAGGACAGTGGTTTGGTTGGTTTGCCAGTTGTAGGAGCGGGCAGCTGAGACTAAACAGCAATAATGGCCTAACGAGGAGAGATCTGGAGAGCCAAACCAGATGGAACAGCCACAGCCACGTGCCTGCCTGGCTCTCTCATGGCTTTGTTAGCCAAACACAGACGCAGATTTACTCAAAAATAAAGATAAAATAATGGGTGTGATGTTGAAATGAGACGAAAGAATGTTGTCTCAACATCCCTTAGTCTCGATTTTGTCTTCTCTCTGAAATTTGTGTTATAATTACTTATTTAGAGCATATTCTCTCCTGTCTTGAATCCTTTTTATCTCCTTATGTGCTTCTCCAGTTCTCGCTGCATCCCTCCCTCTACCCAAACTCTTTCTCTGATTGATATTCGGCACATTTGGTGACTAAGGTTCTTCTCCTTCCTCTCAGTACTAGGCTTAACTTTAATGAAAGGGGAGAGGTTGATAACATATGGGGAGCAAAAACTAGGCCTGCATCTCCAGCGAGGAGTGGAGTAGATGAAATGCTGCACTGAGTTTTAGTCAACAATGAAAATAGAGAGAAAAAGGGAATTGGGGTAAAGGGGGTGTGCACATCAGAGTGTCCTTGGAAGTCAAATTTCCCAGGGTGCTCAAATGTCAGGAATCAAGGACATAGAGAAAGGGATAAAAAAATATCCATGGTGTTGCCTTTTTAGAGGATTCAGGCAGGTACTGCCGACACAAGGACACACTAAAACACACATGCACACACACACGCACACACATATCTCGACACAGCTGCAGTATGTGGGGCTGCAGTACTGCTGTGATGGCTAACCTAAATCTTTGACTGTTACAGCAGTGAGCAGTGACTGGACCGAGCTTCTGCTGGATGATGCCATGCTGCCAGACAAGATTTCAACAGATAGTGAAGAAACACATGGTATCCCCAATGCATTTTACCCATTGGGTCAAAGTAGTATTGTACTGTTTGACAACTTCTCGTTCTCTTGCTTTGAGATACATTAGAGAAAGAAATAGGTTGCCATTACTGTAACCAGTACAATCCCAAGTTAAACTTGTGTGTGTGTGTGTGTGCGTGCATATGTGCGGAGGGTGGGGCATTATTGAAGGGGGCATGACGAAGTGCCACACATAAATTCAATTTGAATAGCTCTGTAATAATCAGACAGAAAGAAGAAATATGTTAGCTATGGTTATAGCTGGCTATATCCGGGCGAAACCTGGACAAGTTTGAAACGTGCATACAGTAGGACTACCTGTCAAAAGTACATACCTTTGTATCATTGACAGTTTCAGATGGAACAACTGAATGGCATCAGATAATAAAACCTAACAATATTCATTATTTGTACTTTTTCTTTTTTGATTTTAGAAGTGCATACCTCTATCAAACTACTTCTAGTTGTGCATACTTGTGCTTTTCTGCCTGTTTTAATATCTATTGCATGCATGTAAAATATGTAGTTTGTGTGTTGTGCAGAAACTGCAACAGTTTGTGCATAACTAAATGGCTGAACTTGGGTTTCACCCCCATCCTGTGTGAAGGGGAGATTTAGAGAAAAAGAAAGAGAGAAGGGAGGTTGCCGCACCTGTAGCTACCACAGCCCACTCATAATGTGTCTAGACAGAAATGAAACCCTGTGTGAACTAAACACACATTAGAGAGATGTGATGTGCAATGGAGTCAGAAAGTATTCAGACTCATCCCTTTTCTCACATTTCATTCAGCTGTATCTAATTTCAAATGGATAAAATGGCCAGTTTTGCCCATCAATCAAAAACCTAAATCTCTCATGTTTTGCGTTGGCACTCCACATAATGATCAGGTACATTTTGTTTAGGTCAGGGAGGTCACCACAAATTCAACGGTTACTCTAACAGAGAGAGATATGCAAAAATCTGCTCAAAGGACGATCATCTCGGCAGCACTTCATTAATCAGGCCTTTATGAATAGAGTGGTTAGATGGATTATGAGTAAAAGGCATATGGCAGTCCACTTAGAGTTGGACTAAATGTTTTATGTCTGGCATTGGTCATCACCCAATTAGTAACATGTCCACAGTGAAGGATAGTGGCATCAGCATTGTGCTATGGTGGTACATCTCAGCGGCAGGGGCAGAGAGACTGGTTAAGCAATGCTGAAGTGGCTTTAGAATGAGTTTTAGACTGCCTCTGAGTAGCCCCGCCAAAGCCCAGACTTAAACCCCATAGTCATCGACATCTGTGGAGAAACCTGAAGATGGCAGTTCACAGACGCTTCCCATGCAATCTGACGGCGCTTGGGAGAATCAGAGAAGAAGAATGGGATAAACTGTCTAAATCCAGCTGTGCAAAGCTTCTTGAGACTTACCCAAGAAGACCCTGAGCTGTAATTGCTGCCTGGGGAGTTCCTGCAAAATGTTCTCGATACTTACATGATTGAGATTTCAAATCTTTACTTTTTACTTTGTAATTACGGTCTATTTAATGTAGATTGATGGCCAAAATGGCAATTTATTAGATCTAGTAGCTTTCTGTCTATCTTTCTGAATACACTGTGTATCCTCACACACACCAAACCACAATTGATTCTTTAAAAGAAATTTTTGAACCAATTCTCTCTTATTCCTTAAAAACAAGGAGCGTCTCCAACTGCAGATTGGCAATTACCATTCTGCTTGTGCAGCAGCAGGAAAAAAATGCCCATAAGCCTTTGGGAGAGCTGGTGTAGCAGAGATAAAAATCCACTTATTAAAGTCTGTGTTGGGGATGGGAAAAGAAAGGGCGAGGAGAGGAGGTGAGACAAAAAGAAGACTGAGAATAGGTGTGCAAGATTACAGTTGTTAATTTGTCTTTCTTTTTTATGTGCCTCAGCCATCTTTTCCATATCTCTCCCAGCATTCCTCTCAGTCGCTCTCCTTTCCGTCTCATTTATTCACTCTCACAATCTCTCTTACTTTCCATGTCTCCTGCCATTGTGTGTATAAAGCAGTTTTGGTACCTGAGGTGCCCTTCAATGCCTTGATGTCAGACAGACAGACTCAGGGATCCTTTTAAAGATGTTTACACTGGCATCTGCTTAATGGACAAGTCAGAGTAATCTAAATCGCAACTCACTAACACCACGGCAGCTGCATTAGAGGGTGTATGCGTGCCTGTGTGTGCGTGTGCGTGTGCGTGTGTGTGTGTGTGTGTGTGTGTGTGTGTGTGTGTGTGTGTGACGAGTAGGAGGAAAAGCTGAGCAATATAAGAATGTGCAAATAAACCAAAACAAACAAGCAGGTGCTGCTCGAGGAAGCTGATGTTTGCAAGAGACTTAATGCATGTGGTGGTTAATAAAAGCTTCCAAACACACAGAATACATCAGCATGCACACAAACACATGGAAAATAAAATGTCTCATTCATATACAGCATGTCTCTCATTCACACGCACTTTTTTCCACTTCAGCCGACCTGCAATCTCAACAGGTTTGATTACGCCCATGTACATGCAAACAAACACAACCCCCCTTGACGGCACACTGTTGCATCTGCAGTCTCTGAAGTCTCCCATGCAGATGAGCTATGAAGTGCAGCCTCGCCTGCCTGCCTGCCTGCCTGCCTGACTGACTGCCTGCCTGTCTGCCTGCCTGCCTGCCTGCCTGACTGACTGCCTGCTAGCATTTACTGCAGGGAAGAGAGAATGACCCAGTTGTGAGACAAACTATTCTCTGCAGAGAGAACGAGAGCGAAGGAAAGGAGAGGAAGAGGAAAGGGAAAAGGTGCATGGGGGCACTGGTTACCCCAAGAGACATTTGGTGTGCTGTGATTGGCTGCAGGCGTGCAGGGAAGGAAGTAGTGAGAGAAGGAAAGGAGGCAGAGGCCTCACCTGCAGTGGTGTGTCCTCTATAGCTGCACAGACTCAGCCATAAATCACAGAGACTCGAGAGGGAGGGACGTCAGAAAAACAAGGATGGAGATTTAGAAGGGAGAGGTAAAGAACAAGAGGGATGTTTGAGCTTCGAGGAATACAAAGACTGAGTGCTACTGTAGGAATATGGTTGCTACATGTCATGAGCTATCACAGATTCAAATTGAGGGAAAAAAAACACATTTGTTTCAACCAGTCATCTATCAATGAACTCGAGTTTATTCCTTAGACACAAAATGCTACAAGTCTGTGTAAAATACAATAAAAACATTTTTTTTTTAAAAAACAGACATACTTGACAGGAGGACATTTCTTTGCATCTCATAAACCAGCCCTGATATGAAAAGAAGATTCATCTTCACTTATCCTTGATCATCAGGGGCTTAAGTTATTGGTGCTTTTGACAAGAAAACTAAATAATAAAAAAGGAGGAGCTCAGTCCAATTTTGTTTTTTTTCCTGCTTCTATTCTTTGTGTGGTTTTAAATGCTCTTCTTGGGCAATACAGTATAAAATCTGTTGTACGGGAGGCACTGATGGGAAATTACACTCTGGCCCTGGCAGGATTACTGCCAGCCATCCATCCACAGAGCCGTACAGGAACACACGGTGTGATTAGATGCTCAACATTCTATTGATTTTCTCCTGCTGAAGTACAAATTAACCATCACCATGCGATGACTTGGCACACAAGCAAATACCAATGTCTGAAACAAAATTGAAAGTATAATTAATCTACTACAATTTTTTCTGGGGTGCAGCTACTATAAACTTTTTTCCATACTACTGAAATTACTATAAACCACCTTTAGGAATCGTTCATTATGTGCTGGAGAGCCCACGCCGTCACAGTTTGCTACACAAAAGTAATTAATGCCAAGTCAAGTGCTTCTTTGCGAGCATTGAAGAAAAAGCAGTTGCGTCTTCCTTCACGAGCATCCATTGACAGTTACTGTTAACCGTTTGCCCACTGTTGACATGAGTAAAAGTCTGCACGTGTAGATGTGTCTGCATGTGTGTCAGAGACAGCTATGTTTGGAGTGTTTTGCCTGTGGTTTCCTACTCAGTGATCAGTGGACGAGAGAGAGAAAGCTTGGACATAATTACATACCCATTTGCTAGCTTGACACGGGCTTGATATAGCTGAAGTATGTTAACAGAGATGCTAATTACTGGCTGAGGAGATACAGACTTCCAGAGCGAGGGAGAGAAAAAAAAAAAAAAAAAAAAACGGTGATGTCGCACGAGGATTACCATTTGAAAAGCTTCAGTTAGTCATCTGGAGGGCTGTGTTGTAAAACTCCAGTGCCAGCCCTAAACTATGTAAGAGGGAATACATCCAATGCATGATCTAAAAGTTTGTAATTATGCTTGTGATGTTTGTAGACTTTAATCCAAATTTTTTTTCCATCATACTTTGGCTGCTTCTTTTGACTTTTCACCATTTCAGTCAATGGTCAATATCACAAAGTAAAATTAATAAGTAAAGCCGCTGTCTTTGGAATTAATTCAGGCCTTCCTGAATCGGAAAGCTGGATCCCTTTTAAACTGAATAGATCATCACCTACATGGCAAACCAAAGTGGGTTCTGTTAAGTAGTGAGACCAGATAAAAATGCCTCCTGCACAATCTCTCCTTAATCATTAAACTGTCAGAAAATCATTATTATTGGATCAATAAATGGATAAAACAACTTCAAATTAAAGTAAGAGAAGTAATAATGAGCACAGCGACATCTTTAACTGTCAGTAGAACATGATTTGTCAAAAATCCTAAAATGTATTTCACTGTCCAAATACTTGATCTCTTGACATTGCGAGTGATTACAACTCGACCTCTTTCGTATGAATGTAGGTCAGTTGGTTAATCCGGGGTTAACAGGGTCAATTAATAGCCAGCTCCGTTATATTTTTTTTTTATCCCGGAGCCACAGTGTTAGTAATGACTGGCAACCCAAAGACACTTTGACTAAGTCTGAATTGCTTTATGATGCAACCCCCCACGCCTGCCTGGCAAAGCCGTCCAAAGTGAGCAGCTTGTAAACACACACAAGCTGCCAGCTTTTCTCACTGGTCAGTCACACAACATGTTAATTAGAAGAGAGGAAGGAGGAAAGGAAGGACAGAATGATAGATGAATAAAAGCTAGTGAGTTTGTTATTGTTTGTCATAATTCACCTGCCTCCGGATCACATCTTTCTTCTGTTTGCAGCTTCTTATTAAGGAACACAGTTGAGATAATATCCCCCACTATCTGAGCCACTAATGAACAAGCTGCATGGATACTTTATTAAATGTGCCACAACTTGAGCATTCCCCAGCTTCACAAAGCCAACTAACAATTTTCACTTTGCTCAATGTGGTCTGCTAATGTTCAGGAGGTAATTGCTTGTATTAGAGGCATTGTCAATGTGCATAGACCAAAATGACTCACTAATTGATTGGATCAGCTTCATCTAAAATTCAACATTGTAAGCTTATTAAAAGTTAACGATACAATTCCATTAGGCAGCATAAGAGTTTTCATATGATCATGTAATGACTCCATGTATAAAAACACACACATGCTAATACAAAGAAATAATTCTAACTGACAAAATAAAGTTGTTCCCCTGAGGAAGTATTCTGCCATTTTCTGCTAAAGTACTTCACAAATCATTCCCCCGAAAACAGATTAAAAAGCAACAGGCGAAAATTACTTGCGATCAAAGCAGATTCCTTGGCAGCGCTTTGATTTATTTCCCCAGACCTCGACTCATCTTTCTCAGCAGCTAACCTCGTCTTAACCCTGAGCCAGCAACACATAAGAGTCAGTGAAAGTTCAAACTGCCAGAAAACAGAAAGATCAGACTGAAGTTTGCCATTTTCGCTCTCCCACTTCTCGGCTGGCTCGAGCCTTTCAAATCCACGTACACACAGCGGAGAATAGCCACTCAAATCACTCACAGCTCAATATGCCGCCACATACTGGTACTCTTTTCAGTAGGTGCAGACTCACGAGAGTAAAATGAACATCAAACTCTATTTCACCACTCTCACCCTCTCACTTTACCCTTTCTCGACATTCTCTCCATCTCTAGCTTTCATCCTTTATTCTTGCTCGCCAATTTTGCCCTCTGCACTCTTTCAGTCTCTCACTGCTGAGCTCTCCTTTCTGCGGCTGTTCACCCACTTTCTTCCTGCTTCTCGTTTCAGAGACAATTTGTGTATATATAAAAAATAAAAAAAATAAAAAAAATAAAAAACGGTTTTCTACAAGCCTTGCGTCTGAATATTATTTAAATTTCATAGGAAGGTTGGAAAAGCGTTGAAATCATCCCAGCAATGTAACATCAGGCTGAGGTTCTACGGTAGTTTAAGGACTGTGAGCTCAAGTTAGAGCAACATAACAAGAGTCCGTAACACCACATGGACCATTCACAGCTGGAGGTTCACCGTAGGGACAAGCGCTGCAGGAACGCTGAAAGCCACGAGCGCTTCTGACTTAGTGTGCAACTGTGTGCAAACATGGTGGTGTCAACCTGCAGTGAAGCAGCTGGTCACCAAGGTTGGTTTTGTGTTTGTGAGTGTGCGTGCGTGTGTGTGTTTGCGTGCATGTGTGTGCTCAGCCCTGCTCAGCCCCTAACAGCTCATCAATTATAGAGAAACCTTGGAAAGGAGGGATAAGGCCAAGCTACAGCGATGGCATCTATAAATACACACCTGAATGACACGCCTAGCGTGAGCAGCTATTTTTTGCATACGACCACACACACACACACACACACACACACACACACACACACACACACACACACACACACACGTAAAGGTTGACAGTCAAGAATGCTGGACACCGAAGCAATGTCATCCACTACATCAGGGCACTTTGTGTATCTGCCGAGTCAGGCCGCTGCTAACTGGCTGCTCCCTGCGATGCTCTGTCTAAATCACAGAAGAGATCGCTTTTGCTCATGTCTTTAATCAACTAAACACCTAGCTTACCTGTGAGGAAGCACAGGTAAATTCCCAGACGGTCTGGAAAACATGCTCTATCAATCCCTGGTGGCCACTTGCTTTCTGCTTCTACTTCATTCCCGTTTTTGAGGGTCCATCTTCCCTTTCTTTTTGTCCTCTTTGGTCATTTCGCCCTTAGTTTACCTCTACGTCCATCCACGTCTACGCTCCCCTTTCAGTTGATGCACATTCAATTTCCCCATCTCTCCAACTGTGTTTTCTGTTTTCTGTCCTCATCTCCTTCAAAGTCGGAGAACTTTGAGGTGCAGTTCGCCAACCTTTTCTTGTCATGAGAAGTATAAAAAAAAAAAAAAATGACACGCCACACAACAAAGGCAGATTACATCAACCGTTAACAGGAACAAGGAGACTACTAAACTACTAAGAACACAAGGCAAAGATGAATGGGACAGAAATAAACAAAAGATTGAATATATTACCGGATGACTTATATTCATGAAACATTAAGTCCACAACACGTTTCTCTCTATCCCCCCGTGAAGCCGTCCTCATACGACCACTGCCCCAAACCATACCCAATTCCCCCGCATTTCTATTTCCGCCTTATCTTCCCTTCCATTCGCCATCTCCCCTCTTCTTCCTCTCCTCCGTCTAACTCTACCTCAAGTAAAGGCTGCGACTTCTTCCCTGAACATAACATGGACTCTCTCTGCTGCACATTCACACTACATGGCGACTGAATGAGGTTTTTTTTTGCAGCAACACGCAAGGCAATCACTACCTTGTGATCCTCTTCCCAAGCCACTAATGGACCTCACTTCTCATTAGCCCCCAAGATTTCCTGCACAGAATTGACCAATATTTACACAGAGTCTCATATAAAATGATGAAAAGCGCACACAGACTATAAACTAACTCCCCACATTTTGAGAAGGAATGGTCATTTTGGAAGAAGGCTGAAGCAAACCTTGTGCACCAAGCACTTTCCAGAAGATGATGTATGGAGAAACAATTGGCTGGGAACAATGCTGCAATAAAATTTTTTAAAAAAGCTGTGAAAATAAGCATAAGGAGAAGGACGGTGGCAGAGTCTGCCGGCGGGATTCCTGTAGACTGATTCCCCTTGACATGCCTTTCTTTCTATACAGCAAATAGCAGAGGAACACTGGGTAACAGACAGCAGTCAATACAGCACGAGAAAAAACACCAACACTCTAATATTGTGTGTTCAATCAGCCTCATGGGCGTGCAGTGGACAGCACCTGTCATCGAATAGCAGCCCTCTATCATCAGATCAGATCACACTAATGTTCACTCACGTCACTGTATCAACACAATATCTGTGCGTGCAACACTGTGAGCTTCCCTGGGAATTAAATACTGACTGTATCACAATATACTCTCAGATATATGTGTGCGAGTGTGCGTGTGTGCGAGTGTGTGCGTGTGCGTGTGCGTGTGCGTGTGTCTTCCATGTGTTGGTGCCTTCTATACATTCTATCCTGTGCACGTGGAGCAGCCTGTGCTACCATGGCAACTCACGTCAGAGCATTTTGTAGTGTGTGCTGCTGTACTGGCTGGTGTGGGAGCAACAACACATAACACACACACACACACACACACACACAGTGCCAAGGCAACTAGCAAGACAGCTGAGGAATACTTAACAGTAGGGGAACATTGACATTCTGGGAATACTGCAGCGGTTTCGACGACTGGCCGGGAATGAATGAACAACTGGGTGGGGTTGTAAAGGCTGCCAGCCAGGGTGATAATGGCGGTGTGAGTGCGGGTGTGTGCACCTGTGTTGAAGAGCATTGTGTTCATAGTGTAACAAGGGAAGGGAGGAGGTCTAAATCACAAAACACTGTCCACACACATGCACATGATGCCTGCCCGTCCTACAGCATATTTCATCATTAGCTTTAAGCAGTTAATCCTCTGCTCCACTGACCACGGCTCAGCTCAGCCCATTTCAATAATCTGCATCTGGGGCTAACCAACCAATCATACACACAAGCACAGACAAGCGCACACACACACACAGACACAAAACAAGTACACAATCAACCCACAAAACATAAGGAACTGGTCCAGAACAATACATTTCAAGTAAAGGCTCTCACACCCGCACCCACAAATCTATCTGTGCACAATCTATTGTGCTGACAGATCTAAAAACCCCTGTTCATTTATTAAACAGGATGCCACAGACAGATTGGGGGGGGGGGGGGGTGTTGGTGGTGGGTTACTATAGCTGGAGAGAGGAGGTAATGAGACATTCAAGACAGGATAGGCTGTATAGACCATGAAACAGAAATCGACAGAGCTGGAGACAAAAGTGAGTTTGACCTTTCCCTTCCCAACAACAAACATTAACCATTCACTGTTGAAATTGACCTGTTTCTCGCTCATGCCATCTCCCCTGACAACCTTAAATGACAGATCCCTCTGTGCCTCGACATTCACCACCATTCATTCACCTTTCTCTCTCAGTCTCATTCTACCCTCTCCTTTCATTTTATTGCTTCCTCACCACCAAAATTCTTCTTCTCTTTGTTTCCTCCATGTCTTCACTCTCTCTGTGTTTGCCTCTTTTTCTTCCCACTTCTCTGTCTGACTGGGACAGATTGAAAAGTAGTGGCAGTGGTTAAGAGGCGAACAAATTGTCACAACAACCTGCTCTATGGCTTTGACCAAATACTGACAAATTCTCCATGGAAAAGTCTTCTTTTCCTTCTTTTGTCCTCCTCTACACCAACACTCCAAGAACCATGCACACAGGTCTTGTTTTTCAGACACCACCTTTGGCAGTGCTTTGGGTGAATTGGTAATATCTAGGACACAGAAACACATTTATCCTGAGCTTTTCTGACCTCATTATATTTGCATGTCCTGCATTGCTCATTTTTGAGCCGCTGTCTATGTCAAGTTCAAGGTTAGCTGCTCATTGTATTGAGCGCCAATGCTCCCCCATTGGGACGGACAGTGGGGAGATGCATTAGCACCTCGGCAGGTGGCCCTCAATCTCATCTCTTCTCTCTCTTTACTCTCCACTTCCTCCCTCTTGTCCCCTAGTCCACCTCTTCAGCCACGGCCCCATGGCGATACCTGGGCAGCCTTTGTCCAGTAGTGTTTACTGATGCATGTGTGCTTATCTCAATACAAGCAATCAAGTGCAGTGTGTGAGTACCATGCATTTGTGTCTACACCAACGTGTATCTATCCTGCCCATGTGTAGTATGACCAGATGACCATAAACTAAACCAAAGTCAACAGGGGGTTAAGGCTTTCCCCTTGACCTGCTGGTGTGTACTGACCTGCAGTAAATGGGTTTAAACCTTACCCTGCCACTGCCTTTTATCTCCATCACATCTCCATCTCCTCCCTTAAGCCACAGACCAACGGACACGCAAACCCACCGACATATGGTCCATTCACTTCCAGTGGCAGGAGGTAGCCATCAAAGAGCTTTCATAGCAACTCCACTCAGCCATGGACGGATAGACAGAGGGAGGGAGGGAGATGAATGGAAAAAGGAACAGGGAAATTACGTGGTTAGGGCAAACAGAGATGGAGAAAGGGAGGGGAAGCAGATAAATATGAGGAGAAAGAGGTAGGAAATATGAAAAGACATTAATTTAAAAGAGCTAGAAGTGAGGTGCAAAAAAAAAAAAAAAAAAAAAAAAAATGAGTGAGGAAAAGGCTCAGAGGTACACAAATAATGTGGCAGTTTTAAGCCTTGTGTAAAATTGTAACAGCCAAGAATGGCTGCAGCTGTGGACACGTACAGAGGTCAACTGATTTAACAGCACTGCCTGTTTTATGCTGACAGGAGAGTGTTATGAAATTGAGCTGAGACTGTGTCAAAACAGACTTTATACAACCACTTGGCATCAAAGCTATCTAAGGCTAGGGTTGCTTTCTGCGAACGTGTTTTAATCTGGGTGTTGGGTCTTGTATGACTACATTTGAGAAGACAAACAAAGTGAAACATTTTGGCCTGGCCTCATGTCTTAAAAGAACTCTTGGGAGAGGAACGAGAGTAAGTCTTTCTGATCCAACCTTACTCTCCAGACCCACACTCGTACAATCTGTTTTCAGGATGACTACACAACCCACTACATCTCTCTGACCACAATGATCTTCAGATTTGAATCCTTCTACCACCACTAGCATCTAGTTCCCAAGGGAACCCATTCTATCCTCTTTCTTTATGGGCTTACCTTACATGAAGATTTTCAACATAAACGGGATCTTATAACCTGTATATCTGCAACTGATCTCCATATTAGGCTGAAGTTAAGGTAAGTTAAGAGTTGGGTTTAAGACAGCATTGTGTTAGTTAAGGATGAGTTTAAGGTCTTGAGAAAGCATTATATTGATGACAATCCTCCTCATGATTGAACAATGTCTTTACTCTGATCAACAGGCGTCATATTTTACAAGCAAAATTTTACTCTAACCTCTGTTCCATTAAAACATTTCACAAGCAAATTGAATTTAATTCACTCAGCTTTCCTGCCCAGCTCAACTTCATGATGTCATAAACGCCAGCCTGTAAACACTAACATTTAGCTCACCCAAACACCACTCCATTAAGCCACTCTCTTTTACCGTAATGCTTATATTTATTCACAAGATCATAAATAACACTGACGAAATAGAGTGAAAGACAGCGTGCGTGAGAAGATCTGAGGAGGAGGAGGGGGCTGACGGATGGAACAAGTAAGGTGGAGGAGTGTGTATAAATCAACATCCATTAGCCGAGGGGTTATAAAGTCGCTGATGAAGGAGGTGGACCAAAGCTCAGACTTTTTATTGTCTTGTTGTTGTCTTTTATTGCCTGTGATGTCATCTAATGGTATACAGTTAATGACAGGGGAGGGTAAGTATGTACATGGGAGGGGAGGATGGGATTGTAACGGGGCACTGTGTGCACAGTGTGCACGCCTGTGTTGACACAGAATATTGATCACCTTTGTGTGTGTGTGTGTGTGTGTGTGTGTGTGTGTGTGTGTGTGTGTGTGTGTGTGTGTGTGTGTGTGTGTGTGTGTGTGTGTGAGGAGGGGAAGGGGGGGTTCCTTTGGCTGAATAAATCATATGTGCACAATGTGACCTTCATTTATGTTGAGTTTGAATGAGAACAACGCCAAAACGCTTCAGACAGGATTCTATTAAATGGCAACAGTGCAAAATATCATGCAGAAAATGAGTGGAATCCAACTCATGTTTTCTCATTAACTTAATTCAGATGTGTTTTATTGATCTCTTGAACAATATATATTTCTAGAATTTATAAATGTCTTTTGAATTGAACAGATTTAGAGAGTTTTTAAATAGACAAGTTCCCAGGTGTCTTTAATACACGTGAAGATGGGTCAAGGTTGTTTCCTTTCATAAAAAAGGAAACGGTGCGAACAATGAAGAAGGAGAGTATTGAATTCAGTCGCTGTGTCTGTACAATGGGAGCAACCTTGTGCTAATACTGGTGCAAAGTGTCTCTGGTAAGAGCAGTTGCAGCTAAAAGGTCACCATGATGTGATGAACTACAGTAAGACTTCAAACTGAGAAAGACAACACAATTTATCCCAATACTTATGCTGAAATTAATGTTTAAGCATCTATCAATTATTTAATAAACCCAACATTGGGTGGAGTTGGAAGAACTAATTGTATATTTTGACTTAAAGTAAATAATTTCACTCATATTTTAAGATCAAAGAAGAACCTATATTTTACACTAAATACATGGTTTTGAGAGGGATGGTTTGAGAGAGGCCAGGCGAAAAAAGAAGAAAAGCAAAAAGATAACCAGAGAGAAAGATGCCTGCAGGTTTTTGAGAACATTCAGAAAACCCTGAACAGGTTGTAATGATTTCAACACTCAATGCCACAACATTTCCAAATCCTAACTCAATCTCATCATTAGAGATGAGCAGTAGGTATTAAATATGATTACATACTTCCCATCTGAAACACCTGCCTACATGTTGGTTACCACGTGGAAAACCGCTGCCTCAACCATTCTGCTACCGCATGGAAGACAAACAACAGCAGCAAACACGGGTATGGGGCCAGTAATCAACAATAACAATGTATAAATCAGCACTCCTGCCTGTGCGTGTAAGAAAAGGAAAAGACCTTTCGACATTGGCTGCTTGTTTCTCCCTTCTGTTTTTCACTCTCTACTGTCAACCTTTGCCATACACACCGCCTTCATCCCTACGTGGCATTCATTTCTGGAATATAGTCCATCTCTGGCCAATCTCCCCCCTCCAGCTCTCTGCTTCCCACAGTGACTCCATCTCTTCTCTCCTCCTCTCTGTGTAATGCCCTGTGAGCCTCACTGGCCTAGCCTCCTCCAGAATTAGTCGCAGTCATGGCCCTAAATTACATACGCGTGTGCGTGTGCGTGTGCGCGTGCGCGTGCGCGTGCGTGTGTGTGTGTGTGTGTGTGTGTGTGCGCAAAAAAGAGAGGTAAGAGTACAGGAGCTACCAAGTCCTATCACACCTTGCAGCAGTGCATCATCACATTACGTCTAAAAAGAGCTGCCACACGCAGGAAGGCATCGGGGCATGAGGGGAGTCTAAGGTGGAAGCCACAACACGCCAAAACCCGGCTTATCCAGTGCTGTTTAACTCTGAGGGGACAAATCTTGTTTAGCCAAGGGCTGTGCTGTCACAGAGTGTGACATGATTTTCAAGGGGGAAGCAGTTATGGTCAAAGACATTCACAGCTGCTATGTGTAACACTCCCAGCTGCAATAAGAATTCCACAGGCTCCAGAGGATCAGTTCTGTTTTCCTAAGACAACTTAGCACGTTACTGCACTATTACATAAGCATGTGAAAAATGCAACATCATAAAGACCAAATGTGATTCATATAGTTTCTCCTACTTATACAGGACACTATTACGCAGTTACATAAATTAATTAATAAATTATGTATTTCATCTTATTCAGATTTTTTAATTTGCCTCAAGAAAGAGATAAGAAACTTTGTCTAATCGATTCTGCAACATGCTGATCTGTGCTGTCTAGCAAGTTCTGCAACATGCTGATGTGTGCTCCAATCTGCCCCCAGGGCTCTGGATTTTATACAAGTCCAAAGTGAAGGAAAAGTGCAGCAGATACTCCTGATACCGGGTGTATGTGAGTGTATGTGTGATATATATGGTGCAGTGGATGAGGAGGATTTGAGAGATACCAGATAGGCTTGGCTGTAGGAATAAAAAACCCTAAGGGGCTCTTCTGATCCCCTTACCTCAAAAAAACACACACACGCACACGCGCACACACACACACACACACACACACACACACACACACACACACACACACACACACACACACAATTTATCTCCAAAGTAAAGTACACACACTTCCTCCATTCAGTCTCCTTCTCTTTCATGCACGCACACACACCTCTTCCCACTGCCAATACAGCTGACTGAGCTGATTTGCCTGAAAGTCAATCTGCCTTACTACTACTATCCTCCCTCCGATCCAGCAGTCCCTAATTCCCAGCCCTTACTCCACATTCTAACAGAGAAATTGAATCTCTGCTTCCATCTGTTCAACCAAACTCTGCTACCTTTCAACCTACAGCACATTTCTCCTCCTTACCTTCTTGACTCGTCCGCTTTTTGTACCCACGAAGACCAGCGAGTGGTTCTTGTAGACGTAGGCGATGACAGACGTCATTTTATCGATGGCGTCAGAAAAGAGAGGCTTGCCGCGCACCATCTCGGACACACCCAACGGTGCATTCATGTCGAGGCCACAGAAGTCATCATCAATGGTCAAGAGCTGCAGAGGGGAAGAAGAAATGGGATTAGTACAACACAAATATAATTCAGTTCGCTTCATTAATACTGGGCTTAAAATGTGTTCAAATCTAAATTTAAGGCAAAAGGCACTGCTTGGGCAAACACTTGTGAAATCATATGTCGGTTATTAAAAATAGATAGAGGTATGCTACAGATATTTTAAGGGAGAAAAGTTGTGGGTGTCGTGAGCATGTTTTTCCAGATAAACAACTTACAACAGCAAATGGTGAGCTCAAGATCAACCAGAGCAGGAATACATTACATATGACTGTCAGTGTACTTCTATAAGGAACACGCTGTATATGGCTGGGTCAAGGTCCATAATGTGAGAGTATTTGTAGTGCGTGTCTGTGCGTTGGCTGGTCCACATGTAAGATACAGCAAATATGAAAACAAGTAAAGAAAGAGATGAAGATGGAAGAAGACTGCAGTCAGGCTTTAGTTCTGTAATAGCGCCAGAGGCTGCTCTGTCAGGCACAATTCCCCACCGTCCACCCAATGCAACAGCAACTGCAGAAATGCCAGTGCAGCAAGATATTCAATGTGAAGCGATTCAAAGTGAACGGAGTGAAATAAGAAAAAAAAAAAAAAAGTGCTGCACTATCGCAGGGCTTTAAGGCAAATCCCTGCAATATATCTAAATATAAAAACTGAATTAAGAGTAGGCAAAAATGCAACTCTCGATGGAGGTTCATCCGTTATGCTTTCAGTTTGGACATGCTGCTGTGATTTTGTAATTATATACAGATAGGTGTGTTTTTTGTTTTGTGCTTTTCTACGTATTGTGTTTGCATGCATGTGTTTAATCCTGTCAGTGGGGATATTCTTACTAGTCACTGTGGGCAGAATGACTTATGGGTTTTGATAAGAGAATAATGGCGCTCAGGATTGGTCATTATTCTGGGTGCATGGATGGATTTGAAACACTTGGTCTGGGACTAAAGGAGGCACTGCTTGATTAATAGCTTAGCAATGTGGTGGGTTGCTGTGAGGAGAAATGCCTTGGTATGTGGCACTGCCTTTAAATTCTATTTAAAAAAAAAAACAGAAAACTATCAGAGATTAGACTAAATGGTGGGTGCAAGTTATGAAATCCATATTTTACTGAACTGACTTGAAAAGCAATTTCTAAAGAACTTTTTTTTGTTTTGAATATTGTATTATACAGTGTTTTAGTCCAGTAAAAATGATTGGGCATGTGCAGGTTGATTATTATGAACCTCACACAAAGTGTGCTAAAATTTAAATATTGTTAAAATAACAAAAGGAACATGTCAGGTAAAGCAGAAAAAATAATCAAAATTAGTTTATAGGAGAACTTCTCAGCTAAAATCATGTCCTAACATGCAACCAAAACCTTTGAAACGTCTTTAAATCGTGAGTTGGCTGATGGTTTGTACCATCGGAGGTTGATCTGCGGGGCAGAGTGTCTTTTTGTTTACGTCTTATTTTCCATTATTCTTCCTGGAAGTGCACCTTCGGGGCTCTTGATAAATTGTCCAAGCCCCAAGTGTCTCCTACCCATCACCATAGGCCATCATTATCAGCATCAGAAGCCTCTGACAGCCACAGAGGAAATATGGGATCTGCTTGCATTAGACTAATGGAACATGGCTGGTCCAGGCTTTAGGCTGAGGACTATAACATAAGGGTTATATGGAGTGGTATGAATGATTGATAGAGATGACCTAAATTTGGGTCAAGATCATGTCATATGGTTAACGGCTGAGATGAGGACGAAAAGGAGAGAGAACAAAGACAGATGGAGAAAGGAGATGTGATGGATGCCAAGGGAGACTGAGATGCCAAAGAGACTAAACAAAGATGAATATTTGAGCGCAACTTTTTCTCCAATTCGCTACACTCCCCTTGCCGCTCCCCTCATGACCTTTTCAGAACAAGCTGCTGTCAAGAATGCACTCTCTGTCCTCCAAGTCGTGTGGTAGCTCGCCGCAAGACTAATGGCACTCCGATGAGAATCAGGGTCACTCCTGAAAGGGTCACTCCTGAAAGGGTCACTCCGGTTTTCTCCAGTAAACAGTAAAGCTGCTTCTATGTACTCATTCTTATTCCATGTTTAGGTGACAAAAAAAACACCCTCTTAGTGTCGCCATCAGTTACAAAGGATAGTCATCATGCTCGGGTTCAAAGGTTAACAGGGTCTACCAGAAGCAAAATGGAGTACTTTGTAGTATTCGGTGCATCGATGATTGAATGTTTCAGCCATTTCTCCCAAGATTAATTACATTTCCAAAAAATAAAGTGTTTTTCATCATCAAAAAAAAATAAAAAATTACTGTGCCAGTAAAGGGTGATGCATGTGCACGAAGAGGAGGTGTTTATGTGCGGGGATGTGTGTTTTCTCATCTCTTGCCTCTGACACATGCTGTATTATTTCGACTGGTTGCCAATCATCACCATCTCTGTCCTCTGTGCGGCAATCTAATGAAATACTTTGTCTGTCAGCCCTTTCAGGAAGCCGACATATTTTCATTACGCCACCGCCGAAACATGACATTCGTAGTTGAGATGCCAACGACGTCTCAAGTCAGAATGGCAAATAACATCCATGTAGCCGTTGACGTTGTCTGCCAGGGAGATACCGCTGTCACTGCTTCTATCATGCTGTATGTCACTTTTTCTGTCCCTCAACCCAATTTATTAATACATTTTCAAACTGATTTGTAATGTTGTTTCTCTCAACCCTTTTTGTCTTCCCAATTCCCAATGGCCCTTGCTTTACAAGTTGTTGCATTGAAGGCAAGAGATCCCCTTCAATGTGTCCAATTTAATCTTAGTATTGACCTTATATTTTCTATTTTTTTATCTTATCTAAGAAAATTGAATGTGCCTCAGGTGTCGTCAGTACCTTCATCCCTGGGTACTGCAGATATATGGTTATTATTAGTACAGGTAAAATTATCTGTATTGATCTGAACATGTGCTTACTGCATGACTAATAACAAAACTAGCCAATGACTTGAAACTCCAAACACTTTCTTGGTCAAGCCCGGCAGGTATTTCAGCTAGCGTCCCGCAGCGTAGCAACAGAGGAGAAAGATGGAGGGTTCCTCCCTGAAGACAGAGGGACAAGAGAGCAGAGTCTCTGTATTTGGACAGAGGCCAGGCACTGAGGCAGAATCAGGTCACTCTCAGCCGTATCCATCTCTTTGCTTCTGTCTGCCTGCCAGCACCGGCACAAAGAGAGCTCTCTTCTGGACTGTGCAGGGGGATCAGCAGATACAGAGTGGAGAAAAAGAGAGGGGGCAGTGGGCGCGCGCGAAAGCAAGAGAGTTGCTCAATGCGATTAGTGGGGGATTGAAAGAGATCCGCTCTCCAACACTCTCTGATGTATGGCCTAATCTGGGTTTGCACTGTTGTGAGGGGCCCATTCCATTGGCTGCGAGTTCACAAAGTTAATGACACACGTTAAAGCACTGAGACATTTCACTTTGTCACTCCTAAACCACTGGAGACTCCAAAGAGACCATTTTCTTACATTTCTGGCCGTTCCTTTTTTTTATTAGTTATTAAACTGCCTGTGGCACTCTAAATGACTTTCTTCAGCAGTCCACTTTAGATACTGCCCTTCTGCACTGTAATCGAAAAGTTCATAATGCAACATTTGTTGATATGATGAGCTTCTTTTAATGTAGAGTCATTGAGGATTACATATACTTCTCATAAAAGAAAGACTGGAGTCAAATGAAGAAAATGTATCAACGTAGTTGCTCTTAGTGTAATTAGCCAATAAGGACATCAAGTATTTTCCTCTTGCCCTACTGTGCTAAATGACTAACCTGCCAGGATGATTGATGGCACTAGAGAATTATGTCATGACTAAGTGGGTTTGCAGTGTTCATTGTAAGATATAATATCAACATTCAATTTCACTAGAATAAAACACTGGCTGTGTGACTCCTGCAGCAACAGAGTCACTTGAGAGTGGTGATTCCCAAACTATGGTACAACATAATAAGTGGTACGCAAAAGCCTTGCTGAAAGGTCTCTCATGTGGACCATTTCTTCTCTATGTCTTTGAAATCCTCTGTGATCTGCCTACACGTGTGGCAAGCCCAAAGAATCTCAAGAATCGTATTAACAGTTTTATAGATAAATTCTTTGATTTTGCAAGTTCATATCAACCTCTTCCCATCATTTGTAAGTGTGACTGGGAGGAAGCGTGTTTGTGTATCAGATGTGCTGAGACCTAGTCTGTCTGCCTACTGATCCACGGTGCCCTCCATCACACAAGCAACCTGGGGCAGAATACCCCACCACTCACACTATGAAATAAAGACACAAATTCACTTTGAAACAACACCAAAAATACTGTGATTACACAGTGTTCACTCTTCTGTATGCTTTATCTTTTGATATTTAGGCCGAACATCATCACGTCACAACCTTACAAATGTTGCATCCTGTCACCATGAATGATTTTCCCATTTCCCTCTTCACAAAAACTGTCTTCTTTTGGTCCAGCTTTATATACCCAATTAAACAATCTGAGTGTGTTTAGATAGATGCCTGTTTGAAGCAGAAAAAGTGAGGTACACAGTGGCAAATGATGAGAGAAGTGACTTCTAGGATGAAATGTAAAGTGTCCATCGCAAATAATGTTGCACAAGTCAATGTGGCATTAAGATGAATGGCAGACAAGAGAACCCAATAAGTGAATGTAGGAATAATTCAAAAGGAATAACAAGTATTAGGTGAGGAGAGAATATGGATTATTCAAATAAAAAAAAGAAAGAAATTGTGTTTTTGTGCGTAAACTAAAAAACTGGATTCTTCTTCACAAAATCAAACGTGCAGCACAGGAGCAGGAGTCACTGCGTATGTGTTTCTGATGACTGGGATTCACTGCTCTTTGCTGCTTTGTTAAGGCATCCACAGGGCATTCCGAGAGAGAGCTATTTTTGCAGCACTCTGACTGAATCATGTTGAAAATTCAGTTTGAATGCACAAGTGTCAACGTGGACCGCAAGAGCTGTCACCAAGCAGATTTAACTTCCGCGTTGTATGGCGCCCTGGAGACCGTTTCAAAAACCAGTCCCAATGATTAGGACTGAAGAAAGAAAGATCATATACTGTATGTTGTGTGTATATATATATATGGATGTTCACACACAGGGCCTGACGGTGATGTCATCTCGGGGAAGAAGGGACATCAATCATGGCGGATCAGTGGAGTTATAGAATGCAAAGTGGGAAATCATAGTGAGAGTTTGTGCATTAATATTAAACCACAGCTGGAAAATACAGCACATGTGTATGTATTGGTGTGTATGGGTACACTAGGCTGGACACGCACTTCTCAGGGTGTGCCTGAAAAAAAGTTGATTTATCGGAGTGTTCTGCTGGCAGATTTCAATATGTAGTGGCAGGCTTTGATAAGCCTGTGATATTTTGTAAATTTGTGTTTGCGGATGCTCGCACCTGCCAACCGTTAGCTGAGCGGCTACAACAGATAATAAATATTGGTTAGGACAAACAATCAAATCAGGAACTAACGAAACAGCATGACAATTTTGGATTGAAATTGAGAGATCACTAAAGCGGCGCTAGAAGAGAGAGAAGGTAGGAGAATATCAGATGCAAGATGTGAGTTTAAGAGACACAGAGGTGGGAGGAAAGGAAATTCACAAATCGAACAAGGAGCTGGATATGATGAAAAGAAAAGTGTTTCCTATAACTTCATAATCCATGTGTTCCTCTCTTTCTGAAATGATTACAAAGGAAATCAAACTGAACAGTTCTGCTTGTATTACCACCTACAGAGATTCTATCATCCATTGCAATCCTTTACAAAACTTCTAATATTGTGTTTATATTTATTTTAAAAAAGTGCAGATTCATCTCATAATCTTTTGTCAGGACATAGTGGTCGGGTTGCAATGAAAGTTTACATTGAAACGTGTCATAGGTATAATAGTGAACTGTTTAGTATGTAGTATAGTATAGTATATTTTTGCAGAATTTAAAATATTATGTTGCCCTGCTTGATGGGGAATCTGAGAATCGGGGAATCTGGAAAAAGATAGCACAAAACAGAAGTTTTGAAATACAACACGTAAAAAAACAATGGGGGAAAGAAATGGTTTCCAGTTATGTCTGTGTTTTCAGGCAGAAGCCAACCAGCACGGCGTACGGTGAAGGAAGCGGGAGACACTTGTTTAATCACAGAATAATGATATTGTGATGGATTCTGACCTTTAGCAAGCGGTATCATGTATGGAGATTTAATTAGCGAGCCAGCCAGCAAGCAGGGCTAGCGGATATGTGGATGGAGTGGGGTGAAGTGGGGAGAGGGGGTCTGGATGGAGGGAGGGGCGGGGGGGATGTCTGGATGTCCTTAATGAATCTACTAGCCTTTCCCTTCCTGAGGATGTGGCCTAGACTGACTCATCAGCAGCAACGGCAGCAGCCTAGTCACTGATCGAGCTCTGCAATCAGACAGAGGAGGGATGGAGATGACCAGCACAGACGACAACACTGTTCAAACGTTGGTCAAACAAAGAACACAACAGAAGAAAAAGTCAGTAACATGAAAAAGGGAGCACAGGGGGAAGACAGAGAATGTAACATTGGAAGAACTCCTTTCAAGTGAAGGATGAAATAAGGGAGGGATGAGCCCGTGTGTTGGGGGACTGTGAGAGAGATCAAGCAAAAAGACTCAAAGAAACAGCCGCGGCCGAGAAGAATAATCTAATTAATTGGAGTGAATTCAGAATGTGAAGTCGATAGCACATGACAAATGTGAAAGAATAGCCCGTGGCATGTTAGTTAATGACATGTAATTAATGATCATTAGCAGAAGGGATGAGGGGATGGCCGTAGCCTGTCAGAGCCTGGCAGACGACCTTGTAATTTTCTCGTTTGTGTTTGGGGAGAGCGCTTCACTGTGTGCTTACGGGAAGAAATCGAAAGGGGAAATAGAGGCGACGGGGGCACAGACTCCGAGAGAATGAGAACGAGTGACGGTGGCAAGTATTTTCATAAGAACATGAAGGGAAGGACAGGCAAAAGGAGAAATGAGTGGCATAGGAAGAGAGCAATGAATCAAGGATGAGAGAGAAGAGAGCGGCGGGTGAATTTATTGCAATCCCGCTGTTTTGTTGTTCTGTTTTTTTCTGCTGACACAGTGAACATGGAGGGAACAGGCAGCGGTTTTTTTATAGGTCACATGCCACTTCACAATGATCTATGGATGCAGGCCCTTTGCAGACTTATACTGTTGAGCACGCATTATGTGGCTCAGCCAAGCATGGCCATTTGGGGGAGAGAGGAAGCACCTCTCACACACACACACGCGCGCACACACACACACACACACACAGAGACACACACACTCTTTCTTTCCATCTATCCTCTCTACTGCTCTCTCACCCTGCCTGTGCATTCCTCTTTTCTTCTTTACTTCTCTCTCTTTGCATCTCTCCCACCACGACTGAAAGCCTCTTAAAGATGATGTAAGGCATCAAAGGCCTGACGGGAGCAAATGTTTTTATGCACTCCTAACCAGGCCTGTGTCCTGTAAATGAACTTGTGTCCTTGCACATATTCATACTTACTATGATGACTTGATTATTTACCATTCCAGAACACAGAAATACCAGAATATAAGTGTTGCATTGTTGAATGAAATGAAAACGGAAAAACTACGATGATCACAAAGTACTTTAAAAAGGAATATTAATTTAATTAATTAATGTATGCCAAAACTGTATACACTAAAGAAAATGCTATGTATTAATGTGATTAAACATTATATTTCAAAGTTGTTTAACATTCATTATTGCATACAGTGTGATGTGAGGTTGCCAGTATACACAGGGCGCCTTTAGTAGTGAGAGGATATTGTGGTTATGGCTGTCACGCATCTGCTCCAGCAAAGATAGTGGTTTGGTCTATCCACATTAGGCCTGAATGTGTTTCACCCTTATCAAAAATGTGTGTTCTGTGTGTGTTCACATTGGTCCATAAAGCCAGACTACTCTAATGAGCCTGGGGGCTGTACATCCTCTCCCTAATTGGAGGAAAAACACATCATGTTCAAAATATGACAGTGTTCGAAAGACTAAAAAAAATTAAAAAAAAATACAAAGTGTCATAAGAAAGCGAGAAACAGGGAACATCGTGTGATGGAGAGGCAGAAAGTGAATGATGAAGAGAGTAAGATAAAAGGGTATGCCCTGAATACAAGGCTCTTTATCATTCCCTATAGCAAAAGCAGCCAACAGAGTGACATGCAGGCCCCCATTTAAAGACATTTAATGTCAATCTTTTTCTACAGTACAGAAAGTGGGATCACATTGGTTTCTTTGGAATGTTCTAGTGGTTTTTTTTTTTTAAGTTGCTGCTTCTCCTGCTGCAAGTGGACGCCAACTTCTGCAATTTACAAAAAAAATAATGTTGCCTCGTCATGCTGCATGTTCTGATGCCTCTCGTATCAAAAAGTGTAATTAAATAGGCAAATTAGCAGCGAATATGGGTCAGTCTCTTTAAAAAGAAAGTCAAAAGTCTGAACATTTAAAGAGCACATTTTACTGGACATGGTGTCACAATATCTGTGACTGAATAACTTGATATCAATATTGCAGCGATATTGTGATATAGTGGGTATAGCAATAAGTGGGTAGAAGCAAATAAGAGAACAGCAAGAACAGCCTGGTAAATTAAGGAAATTACATCAATTTACTGTAGTGTAGCCTTTAAAACCAGGAAATGACAACACTTATGCCATATCATGATATTGCAATATCCATAATTGAAGGCAATATCTGGTCTCGGATTAAAAAATCATTAAGAGTCCCAAACTGAACTAAAGTTGAGTTTAAGGGGTTATGTGAATTAACTGTATCTGAAAAGACACCTGCTTAAACTGTCTACTTACAGTATATGTACATGAATAAGATATTATAGATTCAGACGCTAGCTTTACAGTAGTGTTCAATCTGAATTTCATCTCTTATCCACAAACAGCTAGCCCCCATCAAATCGTTAACCGATTTTGTCCAGCAGAAAATGAGACGGCTGGCTTGTGTAACAAATGTGTAAGAGTTGTAATAGAGTGAGCAAGCCCTGTTGGATATTAATGTGGTTTTGTGACTCCTCAATTAGAGTGTCTTCTGAGAGCAGAAACCCCAAAAAAAGTAGTCTGCCTTCCAAAATTCCCTAAACAACCTTGTTTGGTATGTTCAAGACTATGTGTACGAGTGTACAGTAAGAGCGCGTCAATACTTAGCTTTCTACTGTACACCCGAGGGAAGCACAGATTGGAGAGGATGTGAGCGATGAGTTTAAACTACATTTCTGATGATATCTGAGACGCAGCGCTCCCACTCATGCATCATTTAAAACAGCAAAGGAATTAATCTGAGAGCAACAACCAACGATTCATAAAAATCAACCATGGGATATTAGAAAGACAACCATCCATCACAGGCAACACTCTTCAGCTTAACATATATTATCATTGTGCAAACACTTACAGGAGAATATATCTGGGCCTCATTTACATCTACTAATTTACTAATGTTCAAGTGATGGGCGGGTTTATGAGTATGTTATGTGTCCATGCATTTAAAAATGACTATTTATGGATGCAAGGTCAGCTCCACCCCATCTGATCTAGATCTTAGTAAATCATTTGATGTCAAAAATAATGATTTATTGCCATGATGCTATCAAAAGTCTATCCACCATGTCCATTACCGCAGTAGCCATACGTACAAGTATGGTGGCACACGTGTGTGTGTGTGTGTGTGTGTGTGTGTGTGTGTGTGTGTGTGTGTGTGTGTGTGTGTGTGTGCGTCAGAACTCATCTATCTCCTGCAGAGTCCACCGTCACTTGTTCAGCAGGGTCTAATTTATGCGCTGGCGGTAGCGCATGCTGAAATGGCATCATTCCTCAGCACTAACCCCTGCGTGCTCCCTCACACTTCCTTTCCCTGCTGACAGCTCCACCCCAGGCATGATTTATCAGGCCCCCAAGCAGCAGACAAAGGCGTCCGGGCACGTGTGCTGTGCCAGAGACGGATTAATAGATAAACACCGAGATCCGAGAGAGGGTCACTTCATAGTGTATCGACGGAGCGTGTGACTGAGGTCAGAACAATATGGTCTGGGCAGCAAGAGGATAAAATTTATGTTCCTGAAATATGACCACGACCAAGTCATCAAATTTGTGGAAGTGTAGCTGTATAAATTCTCATTTACAACTTTTGATAATAAAGATGAGTGGCTTAAGGAAGATAAAATATTATTTTCTTTCCTGGTAAACTGCTACTTTAATTTAGTGTATTCATTTCATTCATATTAGCACAAAGCTGGAGTTTCTGTGGTTATCTACCGGTTACATCGTTAGAATATCAAAAATATACCAAGAAAGCAAAACGTTTTACCATCCAGTTGTAATAATACACCATTAACTAATCTATATGTTGAAAAACAGACTTTCTTTAGTGTGGCTTTATTTTTATTAATCTATCTAAACTCGCTAAACTCAAACTTGGCAAATGACCACGTGATATATTTTGCCATGTTTGCTATATAGGGGAGGATGATAAATACCAAATGCACTCTGATTGAGGCAATGTTCTAGCTCTTCAGGTTTGTAGCTTTTATTAATGATGTAATGAGATCAAGAAATAAAAATGCATGAAGCAGCTTTGGGTGCTTGTGAAGGTGGTCGAAACATGCAACACCCAATTTAACCTTGTTTTTCATGTGCACAAAGTGAGAAATCAAATGAACTGAATCACTGAATTTGTAATGCTGTTATGGAGAATGGAATTATGGTAATTTGGCTGAGCATTCAGCTGCATTGTTTAAAGGGTGAGCGGATTAAAAGAGGCAGTGGATGGTTAACATCTCATCGTAATGGGATGGAGCATGAACCCACCCAAGAACAGAGAGTTAGTGAGGCCCTCCCGTAGTGCAACCAAGCTCATTATGGTAACATTGGGGGGAGCCTTCAAAACCCATTTTCCTCCAGAGATGTTCACCTTAATGTCCTTCAATTAGAAATGATTGAAACAACAAGGAATCATAAGTGATTTGTTTTTGTTAATACAGTTTTATGCCGCTCCTGAATGAGTAGGTTTGATCATTTCTACTTCAGAAAGAAATGTGCAACACCTGCTGGTCCTTAAGGGACTGGATGTCATAATGCAGTACATATGGTAGTGTGTACTTGTGTGGGCAAGTGTTGAATAAAAAATAAATAAATTTTTAAAAAAGCCAATACAGCCCTCCTATTGTCCTATTGTACTCTGCAATATCCACATCTGGAGTGTTTGGTGTTCGTCCGTATCTGAATTGTTTCTGCACTGCTGTCATTAAACAAAACGAAAATCTAAATCGCACACCGTGTGTGCTATAGCACTACTCACCGCACTGCTGCAGGGAATATCTTTGACTTTGAGCCAGGCCAGGTCCAACGTGCCCTCTCCTTTGTAGCAGGACTGCAGCCTTTCCTTGATTTTCTCGTTGATCTTCCGCAAAGAGAAAACACACAGCGCCGAGTCCTGGGAGGCTTGACGGGGACGTCTCTTCTGGCCCTTTGAGAAGACGGCAAACAGCACATCGTCATCCGGTGCCACGTCGAGGGAGCGTGCCAGAATGGCACCAGCTTTTGACAGGTAGGCCGCCTCAAGTAATCGGTACTCCACGTTGCCACTAATGCATCCAATAGGCACCTCCACATAGGAGTTGAATGCAGTGTCTGCTTTGCAGAGGCGGACTATCTTGGAAGTGTACACCTGTTCCCGACCAGCAGAGGAGGATCCAGTGGTCGGTCCACCTCCCATTTCAGGCTGCAAAGTCAGAAAGTAGACAAAGTTCCCACTGGCAAAGCCATAAATGTAGTATATGTCAAAGTCTGGGATGACAGTGAAGGTATCTGAAGGGATCTTAATCATAGAAGCCACAAACTCATCATGGAAGACATATGCAAACATGCCATCCTCCTCTGAGTTTCTGGCCAACTTTCGGCTAGAGATGGTGGGGAAGTACTCTGGCTTGCCATCCACCGCTGTGGCTACAAACAGCATGTCCGGAGAGGCGTTGCCATAAGAAACAATGACACCAAACACAGAGCCGCTCTCATTAACACCAGAGAGGTAGTGCTCCTTCTTGTGGAAGGGCTCTCCTAGTTTGAAGAGGTCATCGAGACGGAGGAGTTTGCAGATGCCCTGGTAGAGGCTGCCGCAAGCCAGCAGCCGGTTCTCCCGATAGTCCATCAAAAGCATCTTGTTGACATTGTTGGTGAGTGTCAGCGGCTCACTGCAGGGCTGGACAATACGTGGTGGGTAGCACTTGCGGTTGTCTTCATCTGGGCCAGTCTCATGGGACACCTGGACCTCCAAGCCTGGGGACAGTTTATATATGCGATTGACAGCTCCCAAATAAACATTGCCATTGCGATAGTCCACCGCGAGATGGTTAAATGTCCACGCAGGGTTCTCAGCATGAAAGGATGCATATTCCTCCTCCTGAAGCAACGCCGTGATCACTTGGGAGCCGGCACTGTGAGCCTGTGGGGCTTGCACCACTGTCTGTGAGGTCACAGGAAGCACCAGACTAGACAGGAAGCAGCATACAAAAAAATAGGTCCGTATTCTGGCGAGGGACGCCATGGCTGTGCTTAGGGTGGGACTGGTGAGGAGAGGGACGGAGGCACAGTCCAGTGCTGTCGGCCAGTCAGGATCAAGCCTCTCTTGAGACAGAGGACATTATTTACCTGAAAAGGGAAGAGACAGAACTTAGTGAAAACAGGCAACATATCACTGCATTTACAGAAACTGTGACAGGATATTGATATACTGTATACACTGTACATTAGTCTGTATTACGTGATCTATGTTCTAATTTTATCTGGCACAGATTAGAGTAGAACATCTTAATGAGTATAGCAGGTGAAGAGGCCACACATCTGAGACTCCAGAGCAATCTTTAATTGGAGAAGAAATGGGCTTGACAAAAAAAAAAAAAAAAAAAAAAAAATGAGGCTGAGGTACAGTAGCGCTTTAAAGAGGCAGTGTGCGCAGACAGCTCTAGCCAGTTAGATCAGTCACTGAGAAAGGGGACGGAGGAGGAGGAGGAGTAATGCATTGTCTCAGAGGAGGTGATCAGCATGGCTCTGCACCATCTCTCTGCATGGGCCCCTGCCCCTCTCCACCCGTCCCTGCCTTTCTGCTTCAGCCGCTATGCACCTAATTGATTCTCCCCTCGGAGTAGCAATTTGCATGCTTTGGCGATTTTTCTCTTTTCTCCCAATAGAGCAACTCACCTGCTGACACTGCCAGCAGAGAGAAAAGGTCCTTCTGCATACCTACATACACATGCATGCACAGACACAAAGATGGGGGGCTTTTGGTCAAAGGAGGAACAATTAGGGAGGAACTGCAAGTGGTTGCAGAAATAAGCTTCCCAATGGTCTTTGGGTCAATTGCACAGTCTCAGCATTATACTCACAGCCACAACAAACACATACACCCTTCATGAAAAGGAACTACTCGTGAAAATGCTGCATGTGGTGAGCAGGACTGTGATATCTATAATGTCAGAGCACCCGGTGTAAAACGCACACCGGTACAGATTATCAAGTAGAAATAACTGCCTTTCCTGCAAATGTGATGGGCTCACTGTGAGTAGTCTGCTCCTTACACCTCTCCAGTGGCAAGCTGGGTATTATCATTGGTGATGTTCACCCGGGTAGAATCCAAGTGTTACATTCACACAGACCAGCGCAATTAAAAATCTCATGCAATAATCCAAATCACAGTTTGTAATGGAGCTGCACAATATTATTGATAATAATATATTATTGGTGTTGTCAATCTACAGAAACCAAAAGGCAATTATTGCTAAGACAAAATTCCAAATTCAGATTTTTCCTCACACCCATTCATCCTTTAGGAAAAATAAAAGTCCAATATCAGCCAAAAAAGATTGTTTGCTACTGGGATCAAGTAGTAACCTCGTTCAAAACGTGTATTCTTTGAGTATGATGTAGCAACATGTAAAAATAGCACACAAGTAATACCAACTCCTTTTCTTATCAAATAACATTTATAACATGCAGCGTGCTGCTCAGAGGTACAGGGTGAAGATGGGACAAACTTTGAAGTGTCATTCACAGTAAAGTTATGCGCGAGCTTGTCTGTCACACTTAATGCAAATCTTTCTCAGCAAAATAGACAAATTTATAAAACAGTGTCATGGTTGTAGGCAATTGGTAGACAATTTAAAAAAATATATATATATATATCTGAAAATATCGCTGACACATGACAACAACTTTTCTATCATTTTCACTTCACTAATTCTGGCATAACATCCCAAACGGGATTTTGAAGACACCAAAACTGAATCAGTTTCTTCGGAAAGCCTTTTAGCTATATGATCACTATGAACACTTGCACACATAAATGGTGTAGCTATACCTGACATTATCCAGCCACAGATCTCATCTCAGGGTTCACATTCAAGCAATCAAAAGTTGTGGTGGTGTCAAACGCAACCTCACTGCAATCTTACCAATCTCCCCTCCATCTCCTGTTAGGCAGAGAGAGAGGAAGAACAGAGCAGGCAGCCTCTTAGCACATGATAAGAAGAGCAGAGAGGATGATGAGAGGGATAAAAACCGATACAGAGATAGGTGACATGCGTTCAGACATTGTCTGTGTGCAAAGAGCAATCATTACCATCGCTATGACAAAGGCTTCAGGCGGGAGGGTGATGTAAGAGACCCAGACAGGGAATGCTCACAATATCATGAAATAACTCTGGTTAACACAAATTTAAGGACAGACACAAAAGATGAGAAATTACCCCCCCCCCCAAAAAAAAAAAAAAACACAAGCACAAAAGCTAAGTGTGAAAGCAAAACACACACGTGGCACTTTGAGCAACAACAACAAAATAACTTAACTAAATTGCTCAAATAGAAATTTGCTGAAGGCAGATTGTACTGAAAGGTTTCCACTATTGTGACCACCTGCTAAAGAGAGACTAAGTGTAAGAGAGAGTCTCGGAGACAGAAAGAGGTTTAGACAAAGGAGCTGCTGGAAGCCACTGCTACTTCAGGAGTGATGACAGAGCAGTGAGCCCATAATATTCCTCTAAAAATAAAAAGGGAAGCTACATATTAATCTCACACCAGCACAGGAGCTCCCACCTCTCATTTACGTAGCGGGGGGGGGGGGGGGGGGGGGTGGCATAACAAAGTGTTCCTCTGAAACTCCCAGACAACTTTACTCAGCAGGTATAAATATAAAAAGAGATGGGGAGGAAGGAAGGAGGGATGCTGGAAGGAGACTAAAAAGGGAAAAGAGCATGAGACGTAGTGAGAGACAGAGGGAGGAGCTGTAGAATCGCCTTCACATCCACCGTTCACATGGCCGCATTATGCACAGCTGACATACAAAAACAAAACAAAAAAGAGAAACGCTCCCAGTGCTTTCTATTGAGAAATAAATAGCAGTTTTGCAAACAAAAAGAACTGAAACCCTCAAAGGAAAAGAAAAAAAATCTCCTCATCAGCGGTGCCCTGCAATGGCAGAGTGTCTGCCACATGAATCTGTTGCCGAAATGCAATTATTCTGACGGGGGGGGGGGCGGCTCATTTAGTCGCTGTTTGCCTTTGCCTGCTGATCATCAAGCTCCATTAATTAAAGCTTGCTTTGGTTCTGAGGATTTATACATCAGACATGCAAACACACACACACACACACACACACACACACACACAAACAAATGGGGACTGATATTCTAACACACAGTTTATCTTTATCTAGTTATGTGCCATTACGGCCTGACTTTTCCCTCCCCTGCTCTATCCGTATTAAAATAAATTGCAATACTGCTGGTAAAGAGAATAAAAAGTAATGATGTTTAGAAACAAATGGAAATTCCTGCATTAAACTGTTATCACAACAATAATCAATCATTGTAGAGCAAATGCAGATAGGATGTAAAAAGTAAAAGGGATGTTAGCTTATGTGACCTGCGTGTGTATCTGGCAATTCTGGGCTAGCTGTCAGACGAGAAATATAGCTATTTTAACACGCATGCACAGCCCCATAGATAGCAAAGAGAGCTAATGAATTTATGATTCGCACTGCACTCTTCCCCCCCCAACACACACAGTATCACTGGATGTGTGGAACCCACGTGTGAGCCTGTGTTTGTGTGCATTATCTCCATGTGGGAAACTCAAAACTGAGTTTGAGTTTAGTCTTTAGAAAATAACTGGAATGTTTTCCTAATTTTGTCTCCTTAAAAGCCGTCAGCCAATCACGAGGAGAGGAGAGGAGAGGAGAGGAGAGGAGAGGAGAGGAGAGGAGAGATTGACAAGTTTCCCAAGACGTGTCAGACCTCCATCAGTTGACGTAGCATTGTCATACACACCAGAAATGTGCAGACATATAGGGGGGGGGGGGGACCTGTAATCTGGTCCATTTTACTTTTCCATTTTTTCCAACACATTTAGTTTGGCAGTCAGAAATATTGCCCAAAACCTCTGACAAGACACAAACAACCAGTTAAACTCAAAGATCAACAAGTTCAAATTGCCCTGTTTCATGGAAAGTATTTTGATGCTGCAAAGCTAATTTCGTGGACAACAATATTAGGCAAAGCTATTATAGATATGACAGGAGCCATTTTCCTTTGGCGATGATTGTGTAATGGAGAGCCCTGGCCAGACATGACAATTGGAGGAGACGCAACAAAAAGCATGCCTCAACGAAATAATCTCCTGCTATTTATAGCCTGTCAGAGGGGAGGCATTTATGTTGAAGAAATGACTTGGAAATGAAAGAAACTGTCTAACTCTTTGGTAAACAGCTTAACGTCTCAGTGTAGAAATGTTCAAAAATAACTATCAAATTCAACAAAAACACTACAAGTCAAATGGGATTAGGAGATTATGTGTGAGTAAAATGTGGCGTAATTACACATAATTCTTTGTATTCATGGCGAAAAAAAAGATTTTGCGGATTTTTAGGGTAATCTGTCACAGGTTCAGAGGAGGTGAATGAATGACGGCCTCAAGAGTCTCTTACATGCACAACAAGTAAGAAGAACCGAAAGTGGCACAGAGGTAAATTGATGATAAAGGTTTAAAAGAGCCAACTCATGCAAAATGAAAAGGAAGAGAGGGGAGTGATGTTTGAGATGAAACGGAGACGTTAAGAGCATGTCTCGATCCTGCCACAAGAAGGTTACTGTGCTGTGTCCATTTGCTCAAAAGACAAGGAAGCTGAATGAATGGTGGATGGATGTACGATAGTCATACTCAAACACACAACTCCTGACTCAGACCAAAGCCCTTCTTGTATTTTCAATCTTTAGAGTTGTGACCAAAGGTCATTGAGCTTTTGCTTTAAGAGCCACTAAACTCTGTAATGTCTTACTAGAGCAAATGCCTGTGCAGTGGACATACATTTTACATATTTTCTGTAAATGAATGCCCGTCTGTTTCATTGTTTTTGTTTGTTTGTTTGTTTGTAATAGGACCTAAACTCCTTTCTTTGGCATGTTGTGACTTTGGCCCCACCGGGAAAGGTGTTGTTGTCAGGCATTGCTCAGTCATTCTGTGCATTATGGGAGTGTATCTTTATGGTTGATGAGATATCAGCTGGCAAGCGCCAGGAGCTGGATTGCTGTGGTCGTTTAAGGCCTGTATGAGCACTGCTTGAGGCTATATGCCTGCTGTTAGGAGACTACTGAACTGTAGTAGATGCTCAGGCAATGGGATTTCTAGTTTTAATTATGGGTCAGTGAATGCTTTGCGCGAGATGGTTTGGGTTGGGTTTGTGGGGTGGTATGGCAGCAGAACGAGAAGGAGTAGTAGTAGTAGTGGTCCTTGCAGGAGTCACAGTTGTAGTTGTAGTAGTAACGTATGCATCCCTGCTCAGAGTGGGACTTTGAATTTGAGAGCAAACAAGTGAGCCAGAAGGAAGCCAGAGTAAGACAGGAAAAACAGAGAGAGAGAGACAGAGACAGAGACACAGAAAGAAAGAAAACTGGCAGACAGAGAAGTGTGTCCCAGATCAGTGAATGTACTGACTGGAGTGGAGCCACCCCACCCCCCAAAACTCAACCCACCCCTCCCCCCCGCTGAGCCCTGGCACTGATCAGAGGAATAAGTGTCACTGCATTGCAGCCACACACTGATACTGGAGGGAAACACAGTGTCCCCTGCACTCACACAGCATAATCACAAACTAGCACAACACACACACACACACACACACACACACACACACACACTTTTGCCAATTGTCATACACACAAACCTCCAGACCTTGACACAGCAAGAGACTTACTCTAACTTTACACTTCTACATACAAACACACAGGACACCACAAACAGAAAGAATGCCCCCACTGTACACACACACACACACACACACACACACACACACACACACACACACACACACACACACACACACACACACACACACACACACACAAACAAACAAACAAGCCTATTAAAAATAAACAAAATAATAAATAATTATTTTACGTATGTCTTTGTATCCATTCAGTCAGTGTCCATCATGCAATCAGTTGTTATTTCAAGAGACAAAGTCGTGCTTAAGCCTGTATTACTTTCCGTTTTTTTCAGTGTTTTGTGTAAAAGTAGCGACACCTACCAATTGTTTTCATTCATACACAATAATTAAAAAATTACTTTTGGGGCAGTTATTAACAGGGAGGTTAACAAACAATGGGGTGAGATTCTGCTATTATTAAGCACAGCAAGAGCAAATTATGATGTGCAGTAAATAATAATTGTGCAGCCCTTTCATTCACACACAGACACACACAAACAAACAAACAAACACACACACACACACACACACACACACACACACACACACACACACACACACAGAGACAAAAAAAATTAAGTAATGATTAAAAAGTGATCAGGTCCAACATGGTTATCAGGCTAAGCTAACCCCTGCTGGTACACAAAACAGATGGCATACCCATTTCTCTCAGGAAGGCAGCAGTGGAAAAGAGAATATATTAAAAAAAAAAAAAAAGGAGGACACCGAGGATAGAGAGAAGGCGGGGTGTCCTTGGTGTTTACATCAAGACGTGGATTAGCAGCATGGATTACTGTCATCAGATACCCTGTCAAGATCAGGGTTAGGAGGTTTAATCCACCACAGAGCTGTTGATATTACAAAGAAAGTATTGGGATTGTACTGTCAACTGTGTACATATGTGAATGAGAGAAAACTCAGAAAACTGAGAGAGACTCCGACATTATGATTACAGATGTAGCAATCAACAGTGTTTACAACCATCAAGGCATTGCAAATAACACATTGTGTTTAATTATTAAAGTGAGTGTTGAGTTTTTTAAAAAAAAAACGCAATTTTCAAGGGAAATTATCTCCCATTGTTCAGTCTGTTTAAGAGTTTATATCGGACAGATTTTGAAATTCGTGGCAGCAGCACAGCAGCTGTATTGAAGACCCTGCGTTGAGAAACAACCATATGTGCCAACTGGGACTGAACTTTATATATTCAAGTGTTTTCTTTCGTTCGGTTAACACAGATGTAAGGGGTGTTGTATATCGTATAGTTTACGATATTATGGTTATACTTTTTTTAAATAAATCAAATTTGTGATGCGCTACTAGAAATATTCTGATTTGTTGATGTAGGGATGTTATATTGTTACGCAACATAGAAAGAAAAAAGAATATTTCAAAGAAATACCCTGAAATATTTTGACAATATTTCAGGGCCCTATCCCCCACCTCTACATGTATACTGCAAATCAACGTACACTGAACTAATTTACAGTACAATGAAAACAGTAGCTTTCAAATGGAGGCAACATATCCATACAGAAAGATGATACAGCATTGTCAGCTCTGCAAAACCCCAGATTACTATTAATGGAATCGTGATCCTTATCATTATTCTTAAAACAGCCTGCCATGGTATGTGTAGTATTGTTAAGGTACGGTTGAATGTTTGTATTTTTTTCACTAAACAACCGTCGCGCTTTTGGCTTGCCCCACTGGAGAAGACTTGTAGGTGAAAAAGCTGCTAAACTAATGGTTAGTTACATATTCTGAACAGTATAAGGTGTGATGTGGTTGTTATTTTATCTTAACACCAAAAGAAGTGCCTGTCCACAAATTAAACACTGAGAGGTAGGAGTCAAAAAAAAAAAGAAAAAAAAAAAAGGGGGGGGGACAGAAATGCTGAAAGAAATACGAGTCCTGAAAAGATACTAAGTGAAATACAGCCAAGACAAGTGAATCACTCATCCAGTATAAGTGTGTCAAATACACAATTTGTGTCACACAAACTTTCTTGGTTCCTCACTAGATGGCTGGCTGTCTGTCTCTTTCTTTCACTCTCATAGAGTGAGTAAGAGCATTTCAAAGAAGGATTCTAGGCAAAGATCCAACAGAGGAACCCCTCTGGATTTTAGAGAAATAGCTGACATCTGCCCATCCCCTCTCCTTGCGCAATCTCTTTCATTTTTTGCCACTCCTTCTCTTTCCCTCTTCCACATCTGAGACTTACAAATCCTCCTTAGTAGGGTAGTGTTTAAACTCATTTTCCTAAACACACACTCCGAATCTGACCCCTAAAGAGTGTTTTCTGTACAGAAATAATCTGTGCATTGTGTCCTCGTTGCAATATCACCCGTGGCATTAGAATAGCACTCAAACCGTCCTTGGTTGCAAAATAAGGTCACTCAAACATACAAACACGCACTGATACACACAGTCTTGGTTCGGGCTGGGTCATTGTGCAGTGGCCGCTGATGCAGGCTGAGATTGGTGGAGTGTGTTAACATCAGTGCAGATCCAGAGTCTCTAATGTCTTTAGGACTGTTGAAGAGGCCCACTGGCTTGGCGTCAGCGGCTCGATCTGATTGGGTTAGATTGTGGCTCATTTCCTGAATGGGCGGGGCCTGTGGGTTTGACACAGAGCAGTGACCAAGGAAGGCCGTTTATAGGGTGAACTTAATGAAGCTCTGGATTCGATTAGGATGACAGAGTCCCGACAAAGATTCAGAAGCCAGTCATCAATGAGCATTAGGGACAGTAATCAGACAAATCATGTTAAGAAAATTATGATTAAAGAGCTTCATCTGGATTTATTAATTAACTGTAAAAGACACGCAGAATTACAAACAAATGGGAATCATAAATAAAGCTGAAGTTGATGATCACTGCTGCACATTTGAGGCATCGTTTTACGCCTTTTGAAAAGTAGGTCTTTAAAACCAAACATTTCCTGGGGCAAATTGTTGTTGGAAGGCTTAAAAATGTGGGGATGAAAAGAGTAAAAGTAAAGCTTTCAAATAGTCCCTCTTAATTTATATTTAACAGGAAGCACATATATGACATATTTTCTGTTAAGAAGAAGATACCTTCTGCATCATTCTTCAAACTGTCCCTTAGTTATGGCCACGCTGTGCCATATAAGCTTGCTTGATATCAAAAGGAGATATTTTGCTGTAATTACTACAAATGCAGCTCAGAATCCTTCTTAAATGGTGTTGCTAGGCACTGTCTGACAACTCCTTTCATAGAGCAAATTCAAAGCCTCCATCTCTCTCGCTCTTTTTTTCCCCCACCCTTTTCTCTCTCTCTTCCCCAATTCCCTTATTCCCCACACTAACGAGCAGACAGGAATGCAGGGCCTTGTAGACAAATCAGCTCTCGCCTCCATCGGCTGCCGACTGGCACCACCTTAAGTCCCAACACGTCCTCCCTATCTTCCTCCATCCATCCATCCATGCCTCCTTCCCTGCATCTCTTCTCCTTCCAGCCCCTCCCTTAGCGCTTCTGTTATTACATGAGTGGAGTGAAATTTCTGCCAGCCCTCCTTCGCTCTCTTGCTTTATCTGTGTTTCACCTCCTTCTCCCTTTCTCTCCGTCTCATCTCTGGTTTCCAGTTTCCCTTTTTCCTCTCGACACGGTCATTAATTATGAGTCGTAGTTTGCTTGGAGCAGGAATGATTGTGGATATTTTGCTGCAGTATGTGAAACAGTGAAACGAGACACGTCGGTGTAGTGTGCTCTGTGCGTGTACGCCTGTGTGTTTTGGTTAAAGGGACTGAAATAGGTTTGCTGTTGGCTCTTTGCTGTGCGGCAGCTCAACAATCATTTTCCAAGCGCTATCTGAATTGGAGTGATACATCAGCAGCAGACCAATATTGCCATTGAACTTCAGCATGTTATAAATAAATAATCAATAAAGAAAATACTTTCGGAAGAATTTGAAGTTCTACAATGTCAAAGATATGTTTGACGCAATTTAGAAATTGCTGTGATTAGGTTGTCCAACATAAAGGACAGACAGCTTATTATAACTCTGTTTACGTTACATAATGTTGGCTACTCTACTTTTCAAATGTTTTTAATGCCTAAAATACAAATGACATTGTAGGCTGAGTACTAACAACTGCCTACACACACACATATATACCAGCCAACATAACTTTCCAAGCAGACATCCACGCACATATAAAGGCATGGTGTCATCTCTGAGGTTTAAATAATCTCTAATCGAGTCTCACTGATTTGTGGTAAGACTTCCTGCAAAGGTGAAGCTCTCGCATTAGCAGCTCTTCTCTTTTCGCTCTTCCCGCTTCCCCTCTCTATGTCTCTCCCGCTCAGCAATATCCAAGGATGCTAGTGCACTGAAGCAGGTAATAAATCAGGAATTATATCACTTAATTTTGCACGCGGCACACTTCAGGCCTCCAATCATCATAAACAGCTTATGTAGGGGCGGTTATGTCGATGGGGGGAGTGAGATGGTAAAGCCTCACGGAGGCTGGTGAGAAGTGTGTTTCCAGAACACAGCGGAAACTGAATGTGCTTCATGTTAATAACAAAGCAAAAACCTGCGTATGCAAGTACAATACATGCATGCGAATGTAGACAACCAAGCAGATCTGACACCTGAAACATAAATGAAAGTAATCAAACGCATAGGAAAACAGGAAGGTTTTCAGAGTGCTTTTAAATACTGTTAGTGTCTGGCAAAGTATTCCAGTAGCTGGGACCACAAAAAAACACTGGATTTACTTTTTGTTTCAAGTGTCTGAACTATTAGAAGTCCTGAGCTAGAAAACATAAGAGTTAAAAGAAATTCAATGGAGTAACTACAGCTCTGTCATAAGTCTTCCCTTGGAGCTTCCCCTGATTCGAAATTCTCCCACTTTTGAGGAGTTCGCCCTCAAAACATGGAGCTACAAGAGGTAAAGGTAAAATAACTTCACTATAAAATAGGACTGGCATTCATTGGGGGCCTACAGCAGAACAGTAACCCAAAATATAGCCCGGTGACATGGCTTCTCACTGTTTTGATAAGCCCTAGCTTCAAATGGAAACAGCTTCCCTGTTTAGAGGGCATTGAAAACTTCACAACAAAAATGTCTGTATTGGGACACCACTGTGCTTCAGACTGATGCACGAATGAAATGAGTGGGTTGAGGGTAAACGGAGGAAATGGGGCAAGTGTCACAAGTGAGAAAGAAAGAGCAAATATTTCACGGCTAACATTTTGACATATCATAGCAGGTCAAAGAAAACAGCCGAAACCAATAACAGGATGATGACTATTCAGTTTAAGTCTTCCAGTCAGCCATGCCAGTGAGCCAGCCTGAACACAGTACCAGGTCATGGAAAATAGGTCACAAATTAAATGCAGGCACTATTAATTACGCTCTTTAGTGTTTCCATTATGACATGCCAAAATGCCTGCTGTAAAAAAGACCCAACAGCACAACATGTCGACACTATACACCCATGACAGCTCAGAGCTTAAGGGAAAGGTGCGGTGGAGTCCAGGTTGGGACAAGCCCAGGGACTACTGTTTCCTGAGGGAAAGCACATGTAACACAGTCGCCACACCAACATTTGAATACACCGGCACAACGAAGGAGACCACAAAACTGTAAATTGCTTACAAAAGCACTGGTTTCTGTTTTGCACAACAGACACCTCTATTGTTAAACTAACTTACTTTCCCAATACTTAAGGACAGCTGTCGTCAACATGTCACTGACTTGGCATTCCCTGCATGTAATCCCTTTTTAAAAGACTGAATACGATAATAACCATGCTTTTAATTTCCCATATGTGAATCAACCATTTTTTTTTAAAGTTGTTTAGACAATGACCGTAAATGCCACTGCCATCCCATAACACCTGATCATTCACTCTACTCTCAGACATCAAGACACCGTTAACATTGTCAGAAGAGTGTTTATCTTCTACTGTTTACAGCTTGTGTGGATCCGGGGGTGGAGGGGAGGGCGGGGGGCGGGGGGGCGGGGGGCGGGGGGGGGGGGGGGGCCGTCAGCTACATGCCAAAATAACTGCTTCTTAAGTCAACCGTTGGCTAAATCAGGTTTTCTAGTTGAATCACAGCACAGGGTAAGACCTGCCCCAATTCACATGTTTCATGGTGACAGTTCTTTGTATTCATTCTTTATACCTATCCATGTTTGTGTTTCTTTCTGTTTCTCCCTCTAAATCCATTATTTAGTGACCCATCCTATAGCCGCTGCTTGCCACTGTCTTTCCTGCCGCTGAACAGAGCTAAAACAGACTTGACCTCTGAGATTAACGTCTTAGACATGAAAGCTTGATAATTAAGAAGGCTTTGTGGTGATTATAATAAAACGATAAACTGCCGCTTTCATTTTCCTCTGATCCTTCAATCTGTTTCCACACAATTCTGTTTACCAAATGAGTCTTTCAGGTATGCACAGGTGTGTGAAGACGTGCACAGTATGTGAGGTGTTAAAGTGTAACTAAACGTGTATGTGTGCTGTACTGAGCTGAGTACAAAGGATGAGGAATAAACTGTTGGCGAAAAACAGTCTTATTAATCCATTCTATTGTTTCCCATTCCATCACACACTCTGCCTCACACACCTCACACAACACACACACACACACACACACACACACACACACACACACACACACACACACACACACACACACACACACACAACACACACAACACACACAACACATACAACACACACAACACACACAACACAAAAAGTGGAGCAGCATGCACATCTGTGAGCCTCATCAGTGCAGTGGATGATTTGGTTTGCTCGAAGCTCATGGATTACAGCTCTCCTTTATAATCCACGGAAGGAGAGTCTTAAAGATCTCAGCTTTTGGTTTACTACACACAGCTGGAGCAACGTCACTTGACTGACCTGTAGTGAACTTGTTATTTCCTTTTTTCTGTAATTCACATTTGACTCCTTACAAATTTTGTGAGTCTCCGTTAATCCATCAAACCAAGACAAAATCGGCACCATTATTTAACAATTACAAAGAGAGAAACGATTCAATTGTGTAATTATACTGAAGTTAAAAACCTATAGGATCTCGGCTGAACTGTGCCAGCGTTGGAGAATAGTCTGGCTACACCCATATATCATTCTGCTGAAGGGGAAAAACACTGGCTTTTGTTCATTTCTTTAAATACATCACAATAGTGTTGGGCTGCACTAAACCCACGACGCAGCGATCAGGGCTGCAGTGATCTTGTTTTGGTGCAACATTTGCATGTGGGGAGTCCTAGTATCAAAATGGCTCAATCCCCCCCCCCCCAAAAAAAAAATCCCTTAAGGAACCAAGCAGGCCTGCCTTAGTGCATGATCCAAATCTTCGTCAAAATTTGCCATATAAGCGTGTTGCTAGCTCGAAGGTTGTTGTTGTTTTTCTGGTTGCTATGGGGATTTTGAAAGTGGCAACGCACAAAGAGCAGAAGGAGAGAAGAATGTCAGCTGTGATAGTCAGCCAATAGCAGGTCTATACCCACAGTCTACAACCACAGAATCAGGTTATATTGATGCACATTGAGATTGAGCACAAACTAGGGTCTCGCAAATTATCACCGATTTGAAATCATCACACTATTTCACAATGTCAACGAAAAACTGAACATCTTATCAGATTTCACTGGTGTTCTTGGTACTTGAAACGCAGTAGATGCAGCTGCCTATAGCGCTCGAGTCTAGCAGGAACAGTGAAGCCCTGTCATACACGTGCCTCATCTCTAATCCACCTCTGGCTCTGTCTTGCAGCTGCCTCAATTAGAAAAAAAAAAAAATAGGGTTCCAACTCCTCTTTCAGAAAAAGTACGTCATATTTTGTCATCCTGTTCACATGCCGTTCGAGCATAAATTACCTAAGTATAAGCCACGTGGCATCGAGATGGAGAATGTGGGGCATACTAGTGAAGACAGAACGTCTACACCTGCAGAGATGTGCAGCTCCCCTGTAATGGTCTCAGAAAACTGAAAAATTAGCAGTTTGACAGGATATGTCAAAAGTGCCCTTCCAGCTGCCGAGATATCCCATTTTTAAACACATTCAGTAAATGGTGCTGTATAACTACTACATCTACAGACAGAGAGGAGAAAGAGCTGAGAAATGAGCAGAAATGGAGAGGTGGATTTGTCATTTCCCTTAAAAGGTCAAAATAGAAATGAGAAAATCATTAGCATCACGAATGATGGGAATCAAATCATGTGGTATGTAAGCTGCTCTGAAAACTAAACATGTTCTCACTTGATTCAAATTATTTCTAAACATGTACAATACTGTGCACAACACGTGTGCATAAACATTTCACTCTTTTTATGACCCCGACTGTGGAGTGAGGAAAGTATATATATATATATATACATTCGATAAAACTAATGTTTGCATGATGTGATAAAAGAGTAATTGTCAATAATTGCTCATAATTGTCAATAATTACAGGGCAGAATTTTATTTGGGCTTGTTATGAAAATGTGACAATGTTAATATTTAATTATCGAGTCAAATGATGCACCATGGGATGCATTCATGCAGCAGATGCATGTCCATTGAGGTGAATTTAAACAAAATACACAAATCCTCAGAGTTTCTGCAGCCTGTGGACATACAGCAGAAGTTGCACCGTATGTATATACCATACGGAGGTAGGATCTGAAACCGTGACTCGAAGCTCATCAAAAATTATAACATGTTATTCTCACCATCTTTTTTGGAAAACTATCCAAAAAAAAAATCAAAAATCCAGATAGTGGATTAGTAAGAGTCAATGAGTCAGTTTAAGATAAAGACTTTGAAAGTTGGTATTCCCTGTAATTATACATTTGGGCTAATGTACCAGACTATACATACACATTGCATGATATGATTTGGGGGATTTTGTGTCTCTCGTGCAAAATAAACATTTAAACAATATTTGTAGTTTGAGTCAATTCAATTTATTACTGGTTTTGGTGGAGTTTAATCTTTAAGTGTGTGCGTGTGCGTGTGCGTGTGCGTGTGTGTGTGTGTGTGTGTGTGTGTGTGTGTGTGTGTGTGAACAGTGTGCAGCCTCAGAGACACAAAATGCCCTCTGCTACAGGGTCGCTTTGGTCTTCTATACTAACATGTACTCACTTCAATGGCTTAACTGTGCAAATACAGATAATTCACATTAGAAACTTGAGTAGTGTTGCAAAACAGCTTTGTTCTACATCTGCTGCCATTGGGTGCTGGATTAGGGCGGGGGTGAGCTAACCCAGAGTTAAGAGAGAGACACTACACAAAGATAAACAAAGGTGTTCAATTTAAAATGATGTGCCCACATCAAGAGTTTCGCTACAGAGCACTTGAGTTATCAACTCTTCTACTTTAACTGTTATTTTTTTTGTTTTTTTTTGTGGCACGTCTGCTCCCTTTTACATCTAAAAATCACTAACCATGTACTGGGGTTGTGTTTCACAGAGCAGAAACGCTCACATGCCAGGAACTGGCTTGTTTGGCTGCCAAAAAAAAAAGCACAGGTCTTTAGCACAGAGGCGGAGCCGGTCTACAGAGGCAGGTCTGTTTACAAATCCAGCAGCCAATGAAAATTAGGTCATGTCGACTCATCGCTACTGGTCTTTACATTTCCCACGGCTGATCATGAGACAATATATCACTTTGTAAGTAACTTTTTAGAGCACATGTGAAGGTAAGACCAACGTTGTAAACCTGTTCAGCCAGAAACGCTGGCATTAATTTGTAAAGTTTGAAGCACTTAATACGTGCGTCCGAATATTCTATATTGTAACGGTGATAACTTTGTATGATCTTATTATTAAATGGCGTCATTATCTATTTTAGAGTATGATTAACTGAAAATTTAAATAGCTTCTTTTTTTTTTTTTTTTACAACATCATGCAACTGACAGTTTGACATCAAGTGTAAGCTCCAAACTCACAAGAAAAACAGCCTTCAGCAGAAATATGTGTGAGAGCCACTTCACCAACTGAGAGGTGGTAAACGGAGTTGAGGCAGGTTTACACTCCATTACATGCCTTTCCGCAGCCCCCTCCCTCCCCCTCTCCCCCACCCCCATGCTTGCCTCCCCTCAAACTTCCCTTCTCCCTTTAACTCCATTCTTCAAAGCCTATGGCATAAACACATCAGACAAGCTTTCTAGCCAGCCATCGTTCACAGTGGAGAGTGAGAGGATGCAAATTGTTATCCAACATTTTTACCCCTCTCTCTTCCTCCCTCTCCTCCTCTCTTGCATTCGTCCCTCCACTGTTGGTCACGGCCATTTTCATACTTTGATTTTCTGCGCGCTTTACCTCATCGCATTGCTTTTCCCAGAGACATGAAGAAAAACCCCTTACACACACTGACTTACACATGGACAGACACGCACACACACACACACACACCACATAACTATCTGGTTTCCAGATTTGCCGGTGGGCCCACAACAACCCAATCAAAGCCCCCCGCTGGAGGGACTGCCATGACAATGCAGAACGGATGGACAAAAAGAAAAGGGAGGGATGAGAACCTTGTGCTTTTTCCACAGTTATGTTGTAAACTCCGAGAGAGAGGGGGGGGGGGGGCGTTTTGTGAGGCAACACAGGAAAAATGGAGAGGGAGAATTGCTTGATGCAATACAACAAAGTGGCCAACCTTTCCTCTTCTGGTCTGTCATCTGGGAATTGGAGCGGAGCTGATGACTAAAGTAACTCCCAGTGCTGTGTGTGGGAGGTGGCACACGGAGATGTGTGCTGAAAGGTTCCATATAGATACTACTAGTCATCTTAATGGCGCAAAACTATTTGAAAATCATTTAAATCTGTATATAAAACAATCTGTGCTATCTTTTTTTTTGTGTGTGTGTGTGATGTATTGATGCCGATGTATTGTCAATTAATTAGGTAGTGGACTGACAAACTTAATCAACGATTATATTGTTTTTAAATGTTGTTTACCAAGCAAAAATGCATCACTGGTTACACCCTCTTAAATGTGAGCATTTTAGCATTAGCTGCTTCCCTATGCGAGTATATACACGATGATACATGATATGATTGTACAGCTTCAGATTCAGGTTTGGGTTTTAGGAGCTTGTGATGGACATTTTAATTTTTTTTCTCCTGAATTTCCATAAAATAAATGATTAACCTGTCAATCATTTTTCTCATTAATCAGTAATAAAAACATGTTATCTGAAGTCTTATGTTGCATTCTGCTCAGAAACCTGAGACAAGATGGAAAATCAGGAGCTCATGGTGGTGTGATAAATGCCAATCAACAGACACAGTCACTGGTTTCAAATAAAGACTTGCAGTGTGTCAGCGCACCTCGAAATTCAGTCAATCCAACCAATACCCATCAGTGAGAATGTCAACAAGTATCAGTGCTCTTCCCCCCACTTCAGATAAAAATGTTATTAGTCAATGGGAGTCCAGCTTTGCGTCAAACCAAAGGTCAAAAGTCCATCACAGTATCAACCATTCACGTCTCTTTAGTGCCTCCTGCTATTTTTCAAGGCAAGCACGGCGGTGAGGATAATTTCTGTGGAGGGGTTCTCAGTTGACAAATCATGTTGCCATAGGAACACAGTTAGTTGTGTGGGTGGCAGGTAAGGATGGTGCGTGTCACTATAGTGGGAAGATTTAATAGGACTTCACTACGCTGAGCCAAACAGGAATGCAAGCTCGAGGAACAGCGTGTAGTGAGCTTCCAGTCAGCAGTTCATATAATTGTCACTCCTACTAATCAACACAACAGTGAAGGGAGTGACGCACTCCAAATATGTCAGACACCTGAATATTAACCAGAGGGGTTTCGCTGGGGTACAAAACTTTCATGTTCTGGTGCAGTCGCCAGTTTAATCACAGCGATCAATACAACAGCGATAGGAGTCAGAGGCTGAACAGAATAACAAATAAAACGTGTCTTATTCCAGGAAAGCAACAAATTGTTTCCACAGCAGCTGGCGAGAGTTGGGCCTTGGCTAAGAGTCAATCACTGCATTTCTACAGACACAAGCCATTCCAAATCCCATCAACAGAAGAAAAAAGATATATACTCAAGAAAGGCAAAATCCCAAACTCAAAAGAGAGTAGCACACAGAGCAAAGAATAACACAAAAACCCTGTGTAAGCCTCGTTAAATCTCTCTGTAACATCCCTAACATTATGCTGCTAGACTATGATACATCCTGTGGGGAGGGGGGTGAGACGAGAGAAGGTGGGGTGATGTACCCTCCGTACTACGGTAAAGCAGATCCTCCCTCCACCCCACTGCCTTCTGGCTATAGAACAGCAGGGGTCCTCCCTGAACCCCGCTGTTTCACAATTACTGTGATAACGCTGCATACTGATGCCCCCTGACACCACTGACACTCAGAAACTCAGGAAGCCAGAGAGCAAGCGGGTACAAGACAGAAAGTGTGTGGGGGCGACGTCAGTGGTGACACATATCATTAACTTTAAATCCTCGGGTCATCCAAACAGAGGATCCCTCCTGCTGGCAGACAATATTATACTGTAAAAATATAGTAATCTAGCACAGTAATGATATTTCAGTTTACCATAGTACTCCATTCCTACAGGGATCTGAGAAGACTGTCAATCATAGCAACACCTGAGTATGTGCTAAGTTTTTTAAATAACAGCAATCATTCTGCATGGTTTTGATTGCAGTCCCTTTTAATACATTGTAAAGAATTATAGTTTTGAGCATGCACAAATATCATAAAACGGAAAGTACTGCTCTTTGGCATTTTTGTATTATTCCTAAAAGAGAGGCAGTGCCTCTCTTTGAGCGCGCGCGACCAAAAGGAAGCCACTGACCTCTTTTAGCACCTAGCGCCGCAAGCGCTGATCCTCTTTTCAGGCTGAAACAAGTTCAACTTTTCTGAGGAACAGCTCTCATTAAGGTCAACCCAGAGCCCCTGCAACCAATAAAGTTCAAGCACAGCTGGGACAAGTGTGGAGTGTCAAGAGCAGACATGCCACCAGCAACCTCTACCACTGTACTGCACTGCACCGAGAGCCACGTAGCTCAAAAAGCTGACCCGTGGACACAGTTCACGATTTTAACAACACATAGGAATTGCAACACACTATCAAAACATGGTGGGTTCCTGCAGGCTTATTTAAAAAGTAGTAGTGAAAGAATAGAGTGATGAGAAAAGAGCCTGAAGGTTAGAGGAAGGGTCCGCCTGGACACGGTCGCCGTGAGGTGAATTGCAAGCCATTCAAAAACAGTTCATGTGTTGTTGTACGTGATAAATATTGAGAGCTCTGAACATGTGTGCACGCAAGCATATGTACTTAAGCATGCGTACCCATGCCTCTTTGCGACAGGCAGGATGAAAACAGAATTAGGCGCCTAATCCTTGCGTGGACTTAAGGCGTCGGCGAAGGAGCAAATGAGAGATAGCGGGAGGCGAGAGAGAAAAAAAAAAAAAAATTGTCCTTAGACCGTCTGCAATTTTCTCATCATTTCATGCATCTGAAACAAAACTAATTTACTGCTTGTCATGCTCGGCTTGGCACACACAAGCATAAGAGCCAATATGCCACAGCGTGTCATCTGCCACTGCATCAAAGAGAGCTGTTTATATGTCATACTCACGGCTCCATATGAATCATAGAGACCTGGGAGAAACGCTTAATATGGTCTTATCAAAAGGAGCAGTCTGGCAAACCCACCGATATCTTGGTGCCTTTCCACATCTCCCTGATTCTCATCTAAAACAACATCCCATGTCTCCTTCTCAGTTTATATCCTTCCTCATAGGTCATTCCAATGTCACAACAGTCCGGATCTCCTCTTTTTTTTTGCCCAACGCCACACACAAACAGATAAAGTTATGTGCTTGGCAGCTTAGAGTGAGGCAGAAAGATATGGGAGGAGAGTGCTAGAGGCGGAAACCGTAAGAGAGCGAGAGAAGGACTGAGTAATAAGATGAAAGGAAGCATGAGAGAAGGCTGGAGGGAGAAAATAAAAGTGGTGCGACTGTGATATAGTAGCATGTACATGCATTGGACCCCATTATAAAGGCATGTGACAGCTTAATAAGATGCTGTGGCCAAGATGAAAATAGGAGTTTTCAACAGCAGAATATGTGCGCACATGCACACGCGTATACATTTACATAAAGTATACCTTCTCTGCAGGCATATGCTGACTTAACTATTCAGGAGAACAAAGGTCCTCATTAGATTGGATGCTGTGACTCGTATTGATTTCTCCCCACTGAATTCACAACGCCTATTGTTTGGAGATCCTCACTTCAGATCTCTGCTGTCATTGCTGCGGCAAACATCAATATGCAGCTCCGTGGTCCATTACAAAAGGGTTAATTGCATACTTGTAAGCAATTATTCTCTTAATGTAGCAAAGAAAACCTCCCCCCAAAATTTGAATTTAGATCAAAACCATAAAGCTGTCAGTCAGAGATAGCATCTTTTTAAGTGTCGACTACAACATAATCTCAGATTGCATGGCAAATTTAATCCTAAAACTCAGAGGCCAAGCCCGAACAGACAAGATGACAAGGACGGATTTCACGTAGCAAGTCAAGGGTTATTCAAAATCTGTAAGAGCTCTCATCCTAAACAAAAAAAGAAATGCTATCACTCTTCCGACAGACCAACACAATCTCCATTTAATTGTGGCGTCTCCAGCACTTCCGAAAATTGTACTTCCAATTTTATATTATCCCTGCAGTCACTGTTAAAGCATCTTGTGTCTCATGGTCCTAAAATATGGGAGACAGATTATGGTGGGAAGAACAGTTGGTGCCTCGGAACTACAATTTGCAATCTCCTCTTTGGTGTTTGGTGGAGAGAGAGAGGAGGGAGTCTAATTGGACACTGGCCTGTGTCTGGTAGTCCTGTCAGCGCAGAGGGATGTAAGTGTGTGTGTGTGTGTGTGTGTGTGTGTGTGCGCGTGTGTGTGAGAGTGAGAGTGTGAGAGAGAGAGAGAGAGAGAGAGAGAGACAGAGAGACATCAAGCGAGAAGGAGAGCAACAGAACGAGAATGAGAACAAACAGAGAGCTCCATTCAGGTCCAATTCACAGGCACATCATTCAGTCTGACATGACGATACGTCTCTGTGACCCAAGCATTCATATAAGGCCTCGCCAGCGAGTCACAGATGCATCATTCACACCCACACACAGACACACAAACACACTTCCGCTGGGTCTTGCCTACACTGCTACCAGGCATTTATATCACTACGGAGAATCTTTCTAGGATTTCCCATCCATATTCATTCACAGTTTCCCCCTTGACGTGAAAATATTGCAGAGGTTTTCTATGGAGCTTATTCTTGTCGTTGCACCGCCCCCAAAATGCAATGAATGTCTTTCCTGCCAAGGTTGGAGTGAGAGTTTATCCATTAGCGAACCATAATATTGACAAGGCCGTGCTCTCCGGGTCCAAACTCCATCCTTGCAGCCGTAACATTGGCCGACAGACAGGGGGTTGTATGTCAATGTGAGGTGCTTACAGGCCGATAAAGGCTGCTGTTCCAATTCCTATAGGCAGGCCATGATGGACAGCGCGCACGGAGAGAGGAAGGAGGGAGGGGGGAGGGAGGAGGGGGGGAGTGCCCAGCGCTCTTACAGCCTAAGGAGTTTAGAACTGAGTTGGAATTTGATTAAAAGGACAAGGAGGCAAAACATAGCTGAGATAGGATTATCAAACTGCTCAGGGATAAAATATTTGTCCCTCCAGACCTTGACAGCAGCATAACTAACACACACACACACACACACACACACACACACACACACACACACACACACACACACACACACACTCTAAACGGACAAGCATACAAATTGGAGCATTCAGAAATTAGTTAACATACATGCTTATGAAAAAGAAGACACAGGAGCCTGCCTGCCAGAGACAATCACAGAATTAGAAGCAGAATTACAGCGTGAAGTAAAGACACTTTGCCCTGCAGACTACAGGCTACTGTCCATTGCCTCACCATCACAGGTAGTTTAAACAGCAACTAGAGGTCCAGTAATCAACCAGCAGTATCTCATATTTGTTTGGTTTGGTTTGTTTTCAGCTGACCATTAAACAACAAAAGGAACTTTGGTCCAAATGCAGGTTCACCGAGCGCAAAATGGATGAAATACGATAATATCACGTCTTTTTTTTTCCTCAACACCCGACAGCAGATCAACAAATACCTTGAAACATCTTCTAAGGACAATAATTGTATAATTTCAAGGTAAGATTTGACAAATGTACTAATAAACATGTATCCTCTGATCAACTATTTTGAAAAAAAAAAAAAAAAAAAAAAAACATTACACAGAATGTAATCGTGGGAGTGAAACTCATCAAAATTCTCGTCTAAAAAAAAAAGAAAAAAAAAAGGCTACAATAGGCGACCAATGAATCCACTGCACCAGCCTGTGAACCACACTGCCCCTCATGGATTTCCCAGCATATAGCCTCGTCCCTCCAGCCACGCTCTGCCGAGTATGAACTGAACAAGTTTGTAAGACTTGGTGGGATCATTAAATACAAAACTAGTTGTGTATACTTGCTCTGTTGTGAGCTATTTGTGTAACAACAACAACAACACAATGTTTTACATTAAGTGTAGAGTACTATCAAATGGGGGGGCCGGAAGGGCAACACTGAATTGATGCATTGAGTCTGTAGTGCAGGTGGATAGAGGGAGGCACAACCCAGTAGAGGGGCTCAGAGTGCTCAGTGCGACTGCTGTACTACGAATCTGCATTTTGCATAGGCTGGAGCAGCTGCTTTCTGTGCGTGAGGTGCAAAAGAGGGAGGGAGGAAGCGAAGTGAGGGAGGTGGGAGTAGTGGTGGTGGAGGAGGAGGAGGTGGAGGAGGAGGAGGAGGGCGAGAGACAGGGGAGATGAATGTAAAAGCCGCATTTGGTGTCAGAGACCTGCATCACACTACATGGCTGAAGATACAGTGTGTTGGAAGAGCCTGCAACGCGACGCTCCTTGATTAAATCTCTAGAAATCAGCTCAAGCTGCAGCAAACCTTCCCATTCAAGTTTAGATGACACTAATGCCGGGAAACGATCGACAGCTACCCTGATCCAAATGGGAGGTAACAGTCAAATGCAAACGTATGGATAAAGTACAGAACGTATGTTTCATTTTAAGACAGCCTCGACTTACTTAAATTCAAAGTTGAGAACAAAATTGGCCATCGCCACATCACTGACCACAGGGGAATGTGATCGGGGAATTTTTTTTTTTTTTTTCAATCAAATGCCATTAAACTGTAAATAAAAGCCACCACGTTTGTTTAACTGCTATTTGTCAGCATGAAGGAAAAAAAAAAAAAATCGATTGTTCAAATGTGCTCTCAGTTCATCCATTTCCTGAAAAACACTTAACAGACCACCACAATTGCCTCGTAATTTACTCAACGCAAAAATACTCGATTCTCTTTGAAAACGTGCACAACTTTGCCCCCTTCACTGCAACATTAAAGCAAAACGTCCTTCAGATAATCCTTTTTTTTTTTTCCCAACAATCTGTAAAAACGAACTCACCTAAATTCAAAGTCACGTTAAACCCAGTAGCCTACTGCCACAGAGACCAAGTCCCCGGAGCGATATTGCAGTGTTTTCGGTCAACGTGAGCTCTGATGGAACCACATCGGTCAAGTTCAAAAGCTTTGAGCGAGACTGCCAGCGATCCTGCAAGCAGGTCGCACAGGGCGAAATGTGCCAGGGTTCATTTTTGCAACACGAAACGCGAGTTTTCCGCGAATTACGAGACAGTTGACATACACTTACAGCGGCATCTGAGCAGCCACATGCATTCTGAAAATAAAAGTCACATCGGGCAGCAGGGGGATATTTAACCGCATAAATAGGAGAAAAAACACTTCTTGTGCCACTGAGAAACCCCGTTGAGAAAAGTTCTTCAGCAACATGCTTGAATAGTTTCAGGCTACATCAAATTACTCCAACATTGATCCCTAAAGATGGAAGAAATACAGCAGAACTTTTTTTTTTTTTTTTTTTTTTTTTTAAAAAGAACCTCGCTGTGTTCATCGTAAACATTTCCCCCAAACCTTTAAAGCTTAATATGACGCGGAATTGAGCATCCTGGCAAAACCAAGTGTAGTAGAACATCATAGTTTTGTCTAAATCCATAATTTAGAGCCGAGCCACGAGTGAAATCCCAATTGAAGTCCAGGAGTATGTGTGCCACTAAATGCTCAATCATACGCATTGTTTTTGTTGTTGTTGTTTTTTTAATCCCTGAAGACACTGCGTAAAATCTGACGCGGAATCCCCGTCAAATCTTTTAGTTTTTAACCTTCAGAGTTTAACGCTGCAGGAGGAACAAGCACAATTTGGCCATGCAGCGCTCTCTGGCTCACATGGGATGAAGGGCACGGATGATATGACGCGCGAAACGGAGGGAATCCGTTCAATACAAGGTCCCAAGTTGAGTGTATTGCCAGATCATTCGAATTTCGTGCAGATCTCCCCGGGGTTAGAACTGGGAGCCAAACTGTCAGGATTGGAATAAAAAAAACCCGCCCGATTGCCGGAGTGCGCAGAGCGGGCATGGCGCAGCTAGAACAGGTGCAACACGCCTCCCGTCACCTGGCTGGTGCAGTGGCAACCTCACCCCACAAACTCGGCTGTAAAGACACCAAAGCACACTAAAACAGTCCTGGTTGTAGGAACTAACGCTGTGACAAGCCTCTTTCCTTACCTGTAATCTATGCAGATATCATTCACAGCCGCAGCCGCATCGACACTGCGGATAAGAGGCACGTCCAGAGCAATCCCAACTCCTTTTACTCCCCCCCCCCCAAAAAAAAATGCTTAGAATAATGTTATATCCTGATTACACGGCTTGTCCACTTTAAATCCCCGGTAGAGGTGTAGTTAGAAGGCGATTCCTGCACGGGAAAAAAGAAATAGCAGCAGACTTCCAACAGCATCCCCGATCAGCAGGAATCTACTAAGCCGCTCTGAGTGCTCTGAGTCCCGGGAGCCGCACCTCCCATCTCCCGGCGAGGACGCACTTGGTATGCCGTTGGAAAAGCCGCTGCGCCGTATGGGATACCGCAGGAGGCTGTGCTTGTGTGCGTGTGTGTGCGTGTGTGTGTGTGTGTGTGTGCGTGTAGAGAGCGTGTGTGTATAGATGTAACTCAGTGCGGCGCTCCTGCTCAACTGAGGTGCTGAGGGTGCTGCAGCGGAGTGCGAAAGAGAGAGAGGGAGGGAGGGAGGGACGGAGAGAGAGGAAGAGAGAGAGAGAGAGAGAGAGAGAGAGAGAGAGAGAGAGAGGAGCTCTGCCTCGGAGCTTGCAGCTTCACAGAGGATCTTCAGGCTGGGAGAGGATGGAGCTTCGCCCGTTGGAAAAGGCAACTGCTTGCACCAAGGCTCCTGACTCGCCCGCAGTAACATCTCAGATCCGGAGGGGGTGGGGTGGGGGGTGTCGTTAGGGTTACATTTTAAGTCCCTGGCAACAATCATAAATAGGCTTAATGAGCACGCAAAACATGTCCGAAAGGCATTTATCATATCGTTTCCTTTTAAAGGCAGTAACAAAGTGCATGCCGGCCGAGATGAGACAATTCCTTATGATCCAGTTTCACGTTTTCAGTGTCAGCATCTTTAAACGGACCCACAAGAAAAAGTTTGAAAAGGTGTTTTTCACCTATGCAAATGTAGAATATGACACGGGATTAAATAGCGTGTGCTTTGTTAAAATAGAGGTTTCATGCAGAGAGGTATGGGTCCCGCAGCCGGGGGAAGGTTTATGTAATGTATTCATCCCGTTGAGAATGGGATTTGGCAATGCTAAGGGGGAATTTACACAAATGCGATACAATACCAGGGTGAAATGATCAGATCATCGGATTTGAATACCTAATCGCAGGATCATTTAAAGATAGAGATTAGGCAACACAGCAACATAATTACGACCATTGCATAGTTGTAAGGGATTAGAAGCTGCATTTTTTTTTTTTTTTTCATTGATGATCTTTTAACATGCCCCTGGAGCGTATCCCCCCCCCCCCCCCCCACCCCCATACATTTTATGCAATTAATATTCTAAAAGCCTAATTATGTAATCGTGTCTTTAAGAAAATAAGCTGTGTGGGGGTTTGGAATAATGTATATTCCATAAAACAGCCTTCTTATCTTCAAGAATTCACAACAAATCCATCGAAAATCGATTAAATGGTCGACGTGCAAGAAAGTTTTTTTTTGGTTTTTTTTTTTTTTTTTTTTCCAATTTATAAAGACACCTTCCAAAATGAGTCCATGTTGGCTATCTTAAATAGTCACTGAAAAGACAGGCTGTATACGATTTTCGGATTTAATGATTATCTCATTGAAGATCACTAACTGGGGGGGAAAAAATATATATAAATAATTTAATGGAAAAATAATTCCAGTGACCAGCGCCCCCCTGACCGTTTAATCTATAAATTCCTGCGTTTGGAGGTCCTTTGGAGGGTCAATGTGCCTGCTGCAGCATCCTCTCCCTCCCCTTCTCGTCCTCCCTCCCTCCCTCCCTCCCTCCTGCACTCACTTCCAGAGGGGTCCATCGCTTTGAAACACTGCATCAGAGCCCCACCTACAGGCCAAAGAAACTTTACAGCCACTGACATTGACAAATACAAACGAAGGCAAAGTGCTTCACTGGTTCTGCAATGCTCCGAGACCATCGGTGACCACTGGAACTTTTTTCCCCCTAGATTTTAACAAAAAGTGTTACTAGGACAGAGGTACAAACCCTGTGGCACACATCAGAGAATTCAAGCACGATTATCTAATAAAGTGCAACAGCGTAGCTTTAGAAGAAGATATTTGTGCAGGTAATACAGACAGAGGTGGAAGAATTATTCATCAAATACCACAGCAACATAAAAAATACTTAATGACAAGCAACAGTCCTGCATTTTTTAAAAAAAAAACCCTGACTTAAGTAAAACATAAATATTAGCAGCAAAATGTAGTAAGTAAAGGTACTAGTTTGGTACCTGTGACTAACATATTATTATAAAAGACATAATTACATGATGAATACTAAAGTGTCAGTGTGTAATCAGCATCTTATTGTTGTGGCTGCTGCAGGTGGCGCTGGTTTGAACTACTCTCTATACAGCATTATATATATTATATGCAGGGACAGCAGATGAACAGGAGGGGTTGTGGGATGATTACGGTTTGTTGGAGCTGTTAACAACTTCTAGACATCTAAAACGTGACCCCAACCACCCACTGATTTGTGCAATACTACAGACGCCAGGAATGTTGGAAACCTCTGGTTCAAGCTTTAACAGTGTGTTGCATTTTAAAAACCTATTATTTTATCCATTGTGTCAAGAGTTTCACTTGAAAAGTTACTAAAGCTGTCAGATAACTGTATTAGACTAGAAAGTCAAATAAAAGTATTCAAGTAAATGCACTTAAGTTACTTTCCACCGCTTTAAGGTCTCAAACAGCAGAAACGGGAGGGCGACCGACTGAGACAGAACAGGTCTTCTGGCAGTATTACAACAACGTTGGACACAGTCCAGTTACACTATGAACCAAAAGGCCGAAGTGAAACACTCTTTCAAAAGGCTAAACATAACAGCAAAACAGAAGGCAGCAAACTGTGGCAGAAGTGCAGCTATTTTATACTGAAAACATGATAACCGTTTAGAAAACGGCGTTGAGGTTGGTAACAACGCGTTTAAGATAATATCTACAGAAAAACCAGAAAAACACCAACATTTAACATTTACAAAACCTTTGGGAACTTTATGATCTCTTCTAGGGTTTAAAGTAAAGTTCTGTGGGTTTGAAATGTCCGGCCAGACCAATACGTTTGTAGAAATGGACCCGCTCTGTGGAATTAACATTGTACGGAAAGAGTAGTGCAGAAAGAGGGACTAAAACTGCTTTTCGTAAACAAATAGATGCAAAGTGGTTTTCAGGGTTTAAGAGTCCAATGTTTTCTCTGAGGTAAACATAACCCCTGGAAATTAATGAAAGCAATAAATCAACAATAGCTGTGTTTTGGTGCGGTTGTGGTTTGCCCACATCTCTTGGACAGGCCATTGATTTGAGAATGTGTCAAATCTGGGTTCATTTATTATCCTCTGGTCCTCGTGTCAAATATTGAGGGTATCTCCTGGAGTCATCTGAAGGTTTAAATGCGCAGAAACCAACAAACCTATTGGCCTCATTTAATTATTCAATAAAAACGCTGTGCTAAATCAACAGTCTGTGGAGCTCAATAATCAGATAGCTTTCAAAGCACAGCAAATCAATAGTGTTGCAATCTGCAGTGACAATAGTCATTTCATGAAGGGTCAGGATCTCATGACCTTATGAAATTAATGTTAAGGTCACTGTTCCATGTTTGGATCAAACATGCAATGATAATAGAGCCATATAATTATTTTGTTATCATAGGAGGGACATCCTATCGGTGCTCTGCATGAGCATATATTAACTGAATTCAAGGACACAGGTTTGTCTTGGAAGATTAAAAATACCTTCTTTTTTTATTTTTATAGTTTATAGTAGATTCGGTTAAACAGATGAATAGAATATTTATATGCATGCAGGGATGACATTAAAGACAGATATGTTAATGTCCATTGTTTTCCCTGACCATAAAAACAAATTGGTGCCAATGACTGTTTAGCATCTGTTTGCCGCCAGCTTGGAATTTAATATCAAAATTAATCCACATTTATTTGTTGCTTTGAGGTTTTTGTTTCAGCAATGTTTGTTTGTTTTGGATTGGTTTTCAGAAATGTTCCTTTGCATGTTTGTTGTGAGATATGAGTTGAATAAGCAAGGTTAGTAATTGTGGACAAAACCACGTCAATGTCTAGTTGTTTTGGACCTTTCAATCACAATACATGGTCTTCATCAGCCAATGAGGTTTTCCCAGTAGTTATGCAGCTGGAGATGTTCTCATTTCCATTTATCTGAGTGTTTTACAGACTTGTCAGCTATGTTGGCTTAAAAACAGAGATTGAAAGGTGATTTATGTCACTATTTCTGATATTATTGAACAAAGTGAGAGCCAGGTTTTAGTCGTCCTAACATATTTTTTTTATCTATGGACCCTGCCAGTGTTTTGTTATACAGGTGTCAAAGTATGAATTTGACTGTCAGTATATGAAGAGTTCATCAAACGTGGTCCTGCAGTGTGAAAGCCTGCAACAGCGGAGGACAACGGAGGGCAAAGAGGATGCTAGCGCAGTGCCTGGCTCTTTATTAAAATGCACTGACCAATCTGACTTCCCCATTTGTCTTGCAAATGAGATGATGACTTATGCAACATGAATAGCTTTGATGAAGCTTCCTTTTTAATGCAGTCAAGTGGGTTGGAGGGAGGTGCTCGAGTGTATCTGTGTATCTGTGTGGCTCCTGTTGCCAGCTGGCAGATTTTTATTTCAGCAGCTCTCCTCAGCTTGCTGAAAACTGTGTGTGTGTGTGTGTGTGTGTGTGTGTGTGTGTGCATGTGTGTGTCCATACATACGCCTATGTTGCGTCGCTGTGTCCTTTGAATTAACTCAGTGAACCCCTTTAAACACAGCTGTACATGGTTTATGTTAAGCCGGTGGGGATACAGAGGATCACCCCACATTGGAAACACTGTTCCCAAGGGTCTTCCCCTTTCCCCCCTCACACAAAGCCGACACACACACACACTGAATCGCCCACAAAATAGACATTCAACGTGCCTCTGTTACAGTATATCCCTCGATGTGTCAGACTGCTAAATCACGCATACAAAGTGTGTATATATATATATATATATATATATATGTGCTTTATGGTCAATTTACAAGTCATTTCTATCCCCAGGATGATGATATTTATGAGCTGCCAATGGTGATGCTGGATTTAGAGTGTCCATCTTCATAAAAGTGTCTACCCATTCCCTACACTTTCTCAAAGCCTTATTTTTTCTTGGTTTAAATCACACTGAAACACTGGACGTGTCAACCTCATCCATGAGATCTCAATTTCCCAGAAAATCTATTAGTGTGTCGCTGAGCTAATGAAGTTTTATGTGCCGTATGGACGCAATGAATGACACTGATATCTCATTGATTTGGATTGTAAATAGGTTTTCAATTTTCAGTCTGTGTTATGAGTTACTGGATAGTAAATTATATTGAAGCTGACATTTCGGAATATCTGGTGTGTGTGTGTGAGTGTGTGCGTAGGTGTGGATGGACGGGTGGTTTGAATATGTCCCTCAGTCATATAATTAGTTCGTTTGCATATTGATGGCTTACTGCTTTTTGTGTAAATGTGTGCACTTGTGTGTTTCACTTTTTATTCCATCTTGTCATGTGAGTGTTTAGTCATCCATGTGTCATCAGCCTCCCCATCAAGCTAGCAGCTGCCTGTCTGTCTGTCCATATAGCTGTGTGTGTGTGTGTGTGTGTGTGTGTGTGTGTGTGTGTGTGTGTGTGTGTGTGTGTGTGTGTGTGTGTGTGTGTGTGTGTGTGCGCGCGCACACACCAGGGCCAGGTGAATCAATGTTTGCCAGCGATTTCTCCAGAGAGCCAAGCTCATGTCCATGGAGATCCAGACAAAGCTACCCTGACCGTGCCTCTGTCTGTCCCCCCAGAATTAAAGTCTTCCGTTGGGATGGGCACTGCAGATGGTCAGGGGGGTGGAGACTGGGGACACACAATATACATGCAAAGTGCCACAGCAACCAAAACTAAAGGGACACAATAGAGTTTCGCTCAGAGGGACCTTAAAGTTTTTCTGTTAAGATCACTCCACTACTAGCCCGGTTTCCCTTTACATCCACTTCCAATGTTCATTACGGCAAGTAGTATGCCAAAACCAAATGTGTGGAAGTGATGGATTGGTGTGCAGTTCAACATCAAAGACCTGCAATAATGTTGATTATGATCTTTCCTTAAATTTGATCAAATGTTCAAATTTTTCCACCAAAATCCCTCCAGCCATAATTTATTTGGCATAACTGCAATTTATTTTCTTTCTTCACCAGCAATCATATTGCTGTTGCCATGCACACTTATTGTAGAAAGTAATGAATTAAGACAAATACATTGTACATAAAAAATGTCACTAAATTGTAACCTATGATTTTGCTTCTTTGCCCAAAGTCGTGTCCTTTATCTTTCTCCCCTTCTATTTCACTTACTCCCTTTGCCTGTCATTCTGCTGAGGGCCGTGACAACCAAAAACACAAATGCACAATGGCCAAATAATCAACCTCTTCACATGATGTCCCTTCAAGTGTCCTTGATGGAACAAACAGTAAGCTGCAGGCGTTGTAATGCAGGTACATTCTGAATCTGCCTGAGAGGGAAAACTCGTCAGCAGTCTGGATTTGTACTCTGAAGAACAATTTCAACATCACTGTAAATTTAAATGATCATTGTTAGTTTTTATATTTGCTCCAAGTACTAATTCAAAAGATATGTGGTAAAGTCTTGGAGCCAACACGGTAAAATGTTTCTGTGCTTTGTACTTGTACTGTCACCTGGGGGTCTTTTGCAAGTGGAATAAATAAGACTGAATGTGTGAATCATTTTCCCGACAGGCTGAACAGCCAGTAAGAGAGTTCCCTCTCATAAGCTTCCTCCCCTGCAGATTCAAATGGCCAAGGAGCTGCCGATAAGGTCCAATTAGAGGCATCATTGCTGGACAAGACACTAAAACTACAGGCAATGGTCACCCACAGGCGCAAATAGATGGCCCACCGGCACCAGACAGGTTCCTATTGTCTTGATGTGTCATGGTCCCAACTTCTTTTTTTTGGAACCAACAAAATTATAACATTTTTTTTTTTTTTTTTTTATCCCTTTCACATGGCAAGGTAGACTGATAATGACCCAGCCAGGCTGTCCAGTGTGAAAGAGTGCTTGTATTTCACTCATCTATCCTCCATCTTGTCACACACAAACAAACACACTGACGGTTTTGGGAATCAATTGCTGTGGTCTGTGAATATAATCTATCGACAGTATCTTTCACCAACTTGACCATAAGCTTTGAGCGCAGTATCAACTGGCATCAGTCCACATTACACACCATCACTATCCCTCCTTCCCCTATGGAATGCATCCAGTGGTGAAATTTACATCTGTGTTCATATCCTCTATCCATAACAGATGTTTTTTTTTAGGTCTGTCCTGATAACCTTTGCTAAAATGAAGGAGTATTTCTAACGATGCTTTCATGCATGTAATTCATTTATTTTGGGTCCTATGACCTGCAGTAAAACCCTCATCAAAAAGCGGACAAGGCCTTCTGGTCAAACTAAAGCGTTCATACACAAACATGTGTCAGTGAAAATCATTGTGACATGTGTCTGAGTACATCATGTTAAATGTTCAAAGACAGGAGAGTTTCGACAGGAGATGACAGCGCGGACAAATCACCAACCCAGACGCACGCAACTTGGCCTCTTTAAACACATGGATGGAGACACCGGATGATTAACGTTCCCATAACTCCTTCATCCCCCCGGCCTCCATCCCACTGTCTTCAATGATCTCTGATTGCCTACAGAATGACTTTTATTCATCAATTAATTAAAGTGCAGTAAGCAGATAAAAGTGGTGTGGATATTTCCCTTTAAAACAGCACGAATTCGCCTATCGGTAAAACTTGCACAAAGTTTTTGGACATCCTTGGCAGGTAGTTTATCCCATGCATCTTGGAGCACTTGCCCTAGTTCTTCAGTCTCTTCTTTTGATCCCCGACTGAATTGATGATGTTGAGATCAGGACTCCTTGTTCTTCTTATTGCTGAAGATAATGTCAATCTGCACTGAATATAGTTAAAAATACATGCATTACTGTGTGTCCTCGGCATTTAATCCTGATTCAGTACTTAGATGATGACTTGATGAGCACCAATAACAAGATGTGGGAGGAATAGGAGGGGAAAACATTAAATTACCCACAAATGTTATTTTCACTGTTAATTGATTGAACACGGAGGGAGCACATTTGCATTTTAAATTGATCATTGTCTTCCAAGTCAGACGGAAGAGCTATAAATGGTGTAATTATGCATGCGTGAATACATGACACAAACACGCAGTGTCATTGCACTCTGCCAGAAAGTGCTGTGTGTTACCATAAGCAATGAGTGACAGAGTATGTCATATTCATTTTTCATGGAGGGTTTTGATAGGTGAGCTGCTGCACTTTGTTAAAAAAAACAAAAACAAAAAACAATAAGAGTTCTGCCATGCAGACAAAACACCACAATATGCTATATATTTAAAATATATGAATGAAGACAAACAAAACATCATATTCTCTCAGCCCTGAATAACAAGAACACAAATATACTATGCAGGCAAAACACATCTTTGATTTACTAAGGCTGAATAAGAGCACATAGTGAAATTCACAGACAAACCCACCCAGACATGTTTGTCAAACAAATATGTAGGAGATCATCTTTATTCGAAACTTTCCGTGGATACTCAAGATGCGGCGTTTGTTGTTTCAGTCACAGTCACTGGAGAAATCCCTTTTTAATGCGTTCGTCCTGGATCTGCCCTGCCTTTGATAATCCTTCATTGAATCTTTTGTACTGTAGATGTGGTAATACTTTATAATCCTACTCTGCATTTCTTGCAATGCTTCTAGAATATAAATAAATTATCAATGCAAGAAAAACATAGATCAAAAGAAGGCATCACTCCATTTTTTTTGTAAAGCAATTTAACTTTAACAGGTGGAGAAGAGGTGCAGCAGTTAAAAAGGTGAAACTCATATTTCAGTTTGGAGTTGTGTCACAAATAAGGTGTTACAGGAAATAGCTTCATCCTGATTTGAATTGCAGAAGGAATTATGTTAACCTGCCAGAACCAAAACCACAAAAAAAAACCCCAGCAATTTAGTCACAGACATCTGATGATACTGACATTCAACAAAAATAAACGCACATTTTAAATACACCTACACAGACAGGAGACATGAATATAAACACATGAACACATGTACAAATCCAATGGAAATATCATCAGTTTACAATGAAGAGCAGTTACTCATAGTGCAATTGGGGAGGTCTGTAATAAAGGATGAATGCATGTAAATGGTGTTTAGCCACTTGTAAAATTGTGAAATAATATTAAAGCCAGTGGCTACGTAATGTGGCATCACCCATCGGCTTGTAAACTGATGTTTCAAAGCCTTAAGTCTGAAATGTTGGCCGTTGCCATCTTGGTTTTTTTGGAGCCAAAAGTGACCATATTTGGATGAGCTGGGGAGCAGCAAGGTGAGGACACTATGCACCGTCAACATAAACCTGCAATTTATTGAATCCCTGGCATGCCAATCAAACCAGGCAATATCTCATTGATTACAAAAAACACGATTGAGTGAACTTGATTGTTTTTGAATGGGAGTTTATTGGAGTCAGAGGTTTTTTGGAGCCAGCCCCCGGTGGCCCTCAGTGGTATTACACCTGAAGTCACTTCCGCATTGGCTTCACTTACAGACCCACACACTGCGTCCATTAACCCATAATCCCTTCATCTCTGGGCCTCCCCTCCAGCGCATTTAAAGCCCCCTATGTGGTATTACACTTCAAGACACTTCTGTGTCCATTTGTATATAAGGTCTATGGTGAGAGTGCTGTTTCCTGCACATTTACACATACACCTATTTGTGTGCTCAAACTGGGTAACCTCACAATTTCCTGCTGTTGTGGAAATATTCGTAACTGCTCTACACTAGTGCTCTTCCATTAGTTCAACACTCCACAGTTCACACAGCACATCTTCCAAAGAATGTGCCGATTTGCCTGCACCCAAACACACTCGTGCACACAAACACACAAAAGACGAAGTGGATGAAGGAGACGGCTTCAGCAGGCTGACAAGCAGAAGATTAATCCATCTTTCCCAGCCAGTCACTCCCATTCCCTCCCTCCTCCCGTTTCTCCTTCCAGCCTCATTGTTTTCAATAAAGTGTCAAGACTGGCCATTTTATAATCACATTTGCGACTTGGGATCTGGGATTCAGATGCAATCAATGTCTATTAGAATCACCGGGTTATTGATTGAAAGAGGAGAAATGGTGTGAGCGATCTCTCCCATTTTCATCTCTCTTCCCTTACATCTATTGTACACATTTATTTTGTGGCAAAGATATATCTGTACATTCCAGCGTACAGGTGGCTGCTGTTTTACTGGCATCAAATGAACCTCTAATTATAAGAACGGTATCATGAAAAATGTGCAAAAAGGATTAAAAAAAAGAAACACCCTAAACAAACACAAAAGTAGTTCATTTATTAAGTCACTGGGGCATATGTTACACATAAATAGCATTCCATTAGGTTGTGTGTGTTAATTGAAATACCTTTTTGTCATACTTATGTTAGCTCTGTATCAATTTATCCTAAATTCAATAAATTGTGAGTGATGACTTTGTTCCTCCTCTATCACATCAGCTGCAGCTGTGATTTAGGAAATATTGATGTTATGTGTGTTTGACAGGCAGAGTGAAGCATTCAAAATGTGTGTACCAGTGTGTTTGTCCCGCAAGATAAAAACACAGAATGTGAGAAAAAACAAAACATTTAAAACACCAAAGCGAAGGGAGCTACTGCTTTTTGTGCTCGTCTGTGCTCCTTACAGTGTGTAGCGTTAACCCTTAACAGTGCTTTGTGTGTGTGCGTGTGCGTGTGCGTGTGCGTGTGTGTGTGCGTTTGCATGCAGCAGTGGATCTGGGCAGCATTTCCACAAGGTGACATTTAGGGGACAGTTTCACACACTGAGGATATGGCTCCTCTAACTATTGTTAATCTCCTGCTTCTGGAAATGTCAAGCAGTCGTACAAAATCGATATATCAAAATACACGTGTGTGTTTGTGTAAGAAAGATAGAACAATTCTTTATTCTACGTTCTATATTTCTACAGGATTGCACTTTATTTTTTCTGCTTGTTATTGATGTGCTCACTCCAAAAACAGAATAGCCCACATGCTTTCAGATACTGAGTTCATTCAAACCTGGAAGTGTTCAGCTTCTTTATGAAATACATGTATCTGTTTAGTGTTGTTATATATATATATTTTTTTGTAGAACGAGTGAAGAACCGTTGGTATCCATTCATAAAAAGATTCCAATAGCTTATAGCGTTTCATTTAAAAATCTGGAATGATAATACTGATACTACAAAGCAATTTTGTAATTATTGTTTGAATAACAATAGGGCTTTCGCACCATCGGTGCTCAGGCCCTATTATTATTCAAGCGATTATTATTATTCTCTGTAAACAACTGCATTTTTAGATGCATTTTTTTACTCAAAAACTCATGAAAGTTGGTACACGCGTCTCTCCTGATATTAAATATTTTCCTGTAATGTGTAGTGTGTGCAAAACTTTTTCAATTTCTCCAAACGTTCGAATCGCCATCAACAGGCGGAATCTGAACCATTAATAGCAACTTTGGTGAAGTAGAAGCTTTTACCTGTTGAGTTAACCAGACTGTCGGTTGAGTCGCTGGAAGCTCTGACTGAATTCCGTCAAACACTTTCTCCTGTCGCGACTCAATCTCTGGTGCCGAAGATAGTCCAGCAGTCTACGATGCCGACGCCGAGCTGGAAACGACCTCATGAAGACACAGGTTCAAACCTGATTTATGGAGGGCGAGTCCCCTTAATAAGCCACATGGTTCACGAAGAGCAAATCCCTCTCAGGGTAAGCCACAAGGTTGCTGGAGGGCAAGACCTCCGAAGGTGAATCCCTGTAAGGGTAAGCCACACTGGTTCGGGTTTGTACATGGAGTAATACTAATACCAAACCAAAGGTTAACAACAAAACTCAAACAAAAAAAAAGTCCAATAGAGACTTTTTTTCCCATTGTGCACTGGTTAGAGCAGTTGCCCCCAGAAGCCGGCGGCCCCGAGAGGAAGCATGCGAGGGCCCGCATATCACTGCTTACAGTTTTAATTCTTCTTGTTTTTCTTCTGGAAGGCCATGTTAACCTTATGAGCAGCACAGCTGGAGGCTGCAGCTGGTCTGGTCTGTCTCAAAGGCACTTCAGCATTATAATGCTTTACTGTAAAAATACTTAACTGTCAAATTTCCATGAAAGTTGTCTTGCATCACAGGTGAACAGCAGCAATGTCACCCAAAGACTATATTGTATAGACCTTGAAAATATGGACAATTTTGGAAATTTCAGATAGTACCGACATTTCAATGGTTAAGACTTGTAGTTGGCGTTAAAGTTAACCCACTCAAGATCTTGTTCCTACAATTGAATGTTTGAGCTTCACTGAGCAGAATGATGTATATGGAGGGTTAATACTGCAAAAGGGGGGAACTTTCTCTGCTCAGTGAGCAGGGCCCATGAGAAGGATTTGTGACATCACAAACAGTTATAAAGCCAATCCTGGTCCCGTATTCAATTTACACATGTTTGATGTGAAAACCTAAAGAAGACTTTACAGTGAAATATGACCAGCAGTTTATCTTTAGAGATGAAAGATATTTGCAGATTCACAGATTCTGGAATTTGTAATAAGATACAAATGGTATACAGAGGATTTAAGGATTTCAACAAGATAATTAAATTTTCCTTTTAAATAAAAATCATATGGGATGCAGATTATTTTTCAAAGTAGAGCATTTTACACATCTTAAACTTGTCTGGAGGGGATCTTTAAGGTTTGTTTTAGGTTTAGCTGAGATAAGGAGAAAATAAGAACCTCAGGAATATATTTTGTCACTTAGAGTCCTCAAAAGAATAGAGGTACAAAAATGCGTGTTTGTGTTTGTTTGTGTGTGTGTGTGTGTGTGTGTGTGTGTGTGTGTGTGTGTGTGTGTGTGTGTGTGTGTGTGTGTGTGTGTGTGTTAGATAGTTTCAAGTCCCAGGACAACTCATTAAGTGTGTCGTCCTCCCGGAGAAGAAGAAGGAGAGCAGGACACTGTGCTGCAGTCTGCACTCAGCATGCCGGTCACACACAGGAGCGAGTGTGTGTGTATGTGTGTGTATGTGTGTGTGTGTGTGTGAGACTTACACATCGACATCACAGTTACAAAACACACAACTGGTTTTTTTTTTTTACACTCGCATTCTCTCATACACCAAAAACTACAGACACACAGTCGCACTGGCCGCCGCGTGCGCACGCACACGCACGCGCACGCGCACACACACACACACACACACACACACACACACACACACACACACTTTACAAAGGCTAACACGGATTTATGTTCCCCCACAGCTCAAGACAAGCCCAGGGAAAAGGCACAAATTCAACCAAAGAATAGGAACACCCATTGTTCAGAAAGACACAAACATACACACATGATTGCACACACACGCTCACCCTTAACAGGAAATGGCTTATTGACTGCACAGTGTTCAAAGCAGACCTGTGAGTGTTTTTTTTAGTCACTGCACGCTATTGTGCACTGTCTCCTTAATGGAATAATTGAGTCCAGACTGGTATTGACATGCATGTTAAAAACACACACACACACACACACACACACACACACACACACACACACACACACACTCCCACTGATAAATGCTGATGGACAGAGAAGTCTGTGGACTATATTGGCTGTGATCACTGATAAGATGTGTGTCATTTGAATGGAAATGAACCATGGGATTATGTTTGGTTACTGTCTTGGAGTGAAATGTGTGTTTCCATGAAATGAATTTGTGGAAGAGATTTGTGAGATGACCGGAGACGGCGAGGTTTTAATGAGCGCTTGTTTGATTTGGGAATAAGGAACAGCAAGGTCTTTTCTTCATGCAGATTTATCCTGTTTGACAATAAAGTAAATACTATGTATGGTTTCTCGTTCATTCTTCTATTCTTTCCTTCTTTCAGTACTTCCATTCCTCCTCCCCGTTTTGTTCCGCCGAACCTCCGTTCTTAATTCAGTGTTGGTAAACACAGAGAAGCAAATGAAATCCTAACATAACTAGTGACAGTGAAAGAGAGAGGGTAAATGAAGGAGAGGTGGCATGAATCTTTTGTGCAGCTCTCCTTCAAGACCAATCTCCCTTTCAGGCGCTGAACGAGAGTGTGGGGGATAGGGAGAAAGAAAAAAAAACACAAACAAAAGGGAAATAGGCTGTGTTCGTCCATCTTTCCCGCCTCCACAGCGATCGATAATCAATCCCTAATCTCTCTCATCTCCCTCACCTTCTCGCTCTCTCTCCCTCTTTTGCTCTATCCTCTCTTTCCCTTTAAACGCTTCCGTGTTGCCAGCTAAGGTATTGAACCTGCTGCAAGGACATGCACAGGAGTATGCAGAGCCACACAAATGTAGTTGTTAGGCGCGCGCACGCACGCACGCACACACACACAAACACACACACACACACACACACACACAACTACACACACATACAAGACAACCATTTACACCAAACAAAAACTTTTTACTTTTAATGCGCGTAAAAACAAGTCATCATGTTTAACACTGAATTCAACGGAATCCACGAATGCCATGCACAATTCTTTGTACACACGTCAGGGTTCAGGTGACGTTTACATTCATGCATAGTAATATCAAAGAGATGATCATTTTACGTTTATGTTGAACCTGTGAAAAAAGTGCAAAAACACGATGTTTTGACGCAAGGCTAGATTATATGACTCCTGGCTGAGTTTGGTGCCTTCCTGAAGGGCTGGTGCTGGATTAGATGCTGCGACTGGTTGCTACGGTGTGAAGGTGTTGATTGTCAGGTAAACAACCAATCACAGCGGTGGAGAGTTTAGAGCGGGCGTCCCTCCGGTTGATCCAATCTGGTACCAACCCTTCCTGAAGTCTTGCTCTTGCAGTGCGGTTGCCAGGCAACCATGCTGATACTCCAGGAACTTCACCCCGACGTCGAATCGCCCTGACCATACACCCCATGACTCCACAATACATTTTTATCCTTCAGGTTTTGTACAGATTAAACAAACAAACTATGACATGCTAACTAATGAGCTTCAGACAAACAGAGCCCGACTAGAGTTTTCCCATTATTTTGTGGTCTGTGATAACCTGCTGCTGGTACTACAGTGGATTCATATTAACCATACAGCTTTGGAAAAAAAAAGTGGTATCAGTTTATCAACTCACTCTCGGCAAGGAAGTGAATCAGAGTAATTCAATAACTATTCCTTCAACGGTTTACTGGGCTGTTATTACATCTTTAATCACAAAATACATAATAGATTCAAAGAATACAAAGTTTGCAAGACTGAAATTAAATCGAAAACAAATTCCATAAACTGAGATGTCCTTTTCTGCCTTTAATTTGACAGATGTTCGTTTCGATGTCTTTAAAGAGGATTTACATCGTTCGATCAAAACATTTTAATATTTTTCTCGAGGAAACCAAAGTTCTGCACCAAAGTTGTTCAAACAAGCTCGACCAATTAGATGTTTAGATCAGGAGAGCTGAACACTTGCTTCGTATTCCAAGGATGTTCCGTTCTGCAATTTAGGTCCACTGCTGCCATTCAGTGTCAATTCAGTGGCGCTTTTTAAGGAAAACAAGGTTTGCTTCTTGTCGCAGACCTGCAATCAATGTTGGACTTTTAAAAGTGTTTACTTACCTTCTGCCATATCTGTGATTTTGAAAAATGATGTCCTTCCCAATCCTTACTGAAAAGTAGGCCCTTACAGACAGATAAGAGATGCCCATATGAGATGTACACACGATCATTCTATAATGTTTGTGTAGCGGCAGTTTTGGCTTCAGAGTTTCAGTGAGGCAGAAACAGTCTCCTCAGTGCCTCACCCCAAACAAATCTGCACACACACATTCAGCCAATGTAAGAAGCTTCAAGGTCTGCCGCTCAAATGTGTAAGCAATAAATCCACCTCTCCTTTACCTTCATGTACCTTCACAGGTGGCTACTGCTTTAGGAAATGTTAATCTTGCCCATACGGACACGATAAAAGACAGCCGAAAAATGTGAGGGATTAGCGGAAAGGAAAAAGAAAGAACAAATTGAGAGACAAGAGAGGAGGGATAGAGGTTGCCAGTGATCGAATAGCATTTAATCCACCTGCTTTTGCAACCATAAGGACTCCTGCTGGCCTGCGATCAAGCCTCCTATCTCCCCGGTACCTGCTACAACTCAACCTGTGTATCATTTATAAATCTCAACATCAAAAGAGAAAAAAATGAGACACAATTATGAGAAGGACGAGAAAATAGAGACATCGAGAAGCGAAGAAGAGGAGAGAGTGATTAGGCGCCGCACAGCATTCCTTGTGTCGTTCATCCACCGCAGTGTTGACATTGAACATTGAATAAGAACCGTGACACGGTTACACAAAGCTACCTGCTGTTCTGACGTGTGTGTGTGAATGTGTGTGCAGGTATGTGTGTATCCCCTGCTGAAGTTATTAGGAATGAAGAGGCGTCCTCTTCAACACCTGTCTGTTTGCTGGCGCTGACAAATTCGCTCAATTGCTTTCAAAAAAGACAAATAGGGAGATAATATTATTTAAAGCAGGCTACTTTTATACGTCACGGTCTATTACTGTTTGTGTGTAAATGAACATTCATCTGCAGCTGCATAACCTTAAAACCATTAAAGCACAGCGCCAGCTTGTATTTACACTATATTGCTTTCATTTATTTTATATCTAAAACAATATGACAGCATTTATTAATATTAATAATACGCAGGTAAATATGCTGCCTTCCCATAAATTCCACACAGAATAAAATACAGTTTGAGTGGTGTTTGTCTTTTATTGTTCTGTTGTATATTAATAGTCAGTGACCTTAAAGGCAGTTCTAATATAACCTGGTCTGTAAACAAAGACTCCATCATGCAGGTTTTGCATATCTTGTGTTATGGAAAAAGGTATAAATGTAAATCAGAAAAACACAGAGCGAGATCCATAATTTATATATCTACTTTTAGCTTTTGATGGTTCAAGCTGAGGCGGTTTTATTTTTGCTTTTCAAGTGTTGTGTGATATTTCCCGCTCACGTTGTCTAACAGCGGCGCATTAAACAGCAGAGGAACTATATTTGCATTTCTTTAGGTTATAAAAGGGCTACATGTGTGTGTTTTCTCTGTGGGAAACATAAAGCAGTGTTGTGGCCTGGTGTGATCACAGTCTCTGCAGGATCAGACCGTAACGGACGGAAATCATGTGGAAGCGGGTGGTTGTGGGAGTGAGAAAAAAAAAAAAAAAAATAGGTCCGTCAGCCCTCTGAAGAAATCAGTCCCTCACATACCTCGGAAGCAATGAGTAAAACATCAAAAAAACAACTTGAGATTGAAAATATCTTTGCACCTGCTCCTCCATCTCACTCTTAAAGACAGAAGCAGTGAGTAATACACTGACAGCAGATTTCCAATTCCACCTCCACAAGTGGTATGAAGTACGTGGAGGGGGGCAGCGGGAGTGGCCACAAACTCTATTTGGCCTGTTTTTGGCTTTGTTCCACAGTCCCACATCTCCACTTATTTTAAATTCCAAAACCTTGGCACTTAAAATTCAAATCTTTTATTCATTGGTCTGATTGTGAAACACGTAGGTGGTTTGAAGTGCTTACGGTCACTTTCAAAACAGCAGTATAGTGATTATGGAGCTGAGAGACCAGAGTGGCTGCTTTCAATCTGGCAGCATGGTTATTCAATAACACTTTTTTATTTCTCTCTTTCCCAACAGACATCCAAACATATACACAGATCTAGCAACATGTTTTTTTTTTTTTTTGTTTGTTTTTTTTAACAATTAGGACTTTCTTGTATGCATTACAGGCTGACATCTTTTTTTTTTTTTTTATACACACGCATGTGCATAAAATACATTCCTTGCATCTAAAGGCTAAATCAAGAGGCTCAAACGCATACATGCAGACAAAAACTGTGCACTTAGTGACAGAAATGTCTTTGCAAGGATGTATTAATTCCCGGTGAAGGACTGTTTGAAACTCAATAGACCTCCTCATTATACAAATTAAATTCATTAACACTCAAATTGTCATTTGCAATATGACATTACAGTCCATAAACATGTGAAGTGTGGCATTCATAGTGTATGGCGTTGTCATGGTGACTTCCTGTTTCTGCATTACCTATGGCAGAAAACATCACAAATGCATCAAATACAACCTGAATTTAAATGAGTTTTTTTTTTTAGTTTTTTTTTTTTTTATCATTTTTGTGTCAGGAAATCAAGAAAATGTGAGTCAAAACCTCGTTTGTGCTCCATATTTAATCCTGTGGAAAGAAAGATATGCTCATAAAGCGTCAGTGGATTAAAG